>NW_005871603.1:254398-280874 GCF_000147115.1 Myotis lucifugus | reverse complement strand
TTTCCGTATGTTGCTTGTTTTTTGGTTCTCTCAACCAGCTTATATTTTTTTCCCCCATATCATTTTTACGTTCTATTGAATTTCTATTTACTCAGAGTGGTTCTAAAATTAACTGTTTTTTTCTAAAGTAAATATGCCCAACTCTTCTATGAAAGAAACTTCGACATCCCACTTTGCTCGATTGGCATCGGTGGTGGGCAGCCGCAGGCGCCCTCCTCAGCCGGGGTTGCGCCTCAGGGATCCCGGGCAGAGGCAGAGGCGACGGCGGCGGCAGCGGGGGCAGCGGCAGAGGGCGCGGGAGCAGCACCGGCAGAGGCGGCGGAGGCGCGCACGCTCACGCACGCATCCGCACCGGCGCGCGCGTCCCCGGAAGGACGTGGGCTTCGCCGGTTCGTAGCGGCCGGCCGGGCTGGCCGCGCGTGCGCCCAGAGCTAGGCAGTGGCCCCGCCCACCCGGGCGGGGTTCCGAGACCGCCCATGGGCGGGGCCCCGGAGCGGAGGGCGGAGCCGGCTCCTGGAGCTGGCAGCGCCCGCCTCCAGGCAGCGCCTCGCCGGTCTCAGGTGGGCCGGCAGGTGGTGCGGGGAGCCGCGCAGGGGGGCGGGCCCTGGTCTTGCAGCTGAGTTTGCTCAGCGGTTTACATAAGAGAGAACCGTCATTGTTCTTGTCAAGGAACGGGAGACAACTGGTATGAAATGAGCCTCAGGCCGACACCCCTCCACCCAGCCCCTTGTGACTGACGTTTGCTCATTCTTGGGGCGAAGAGATGGCACTTCCTTCCTTCCTGCTCAGCCATCGAAGTGCCCTTGCCATCGTCCATGAACCACCCACAAACGACGCCCTGGAAGGGCAGAACTCACCTTCCCCCCTGCTCAGCAGGTGCGAGTGGTCCTGTAACACACACCAGGATGTTATATAGAACAGTGAAAATGAAAACCTGCCTACACATACAGTGAAATGAAATAATATAGTGATTAAAAATAGAGAAAAGGCTACATAACAGACAATTCTTGTGATGCTTTCTGAAAGTAAAATGAGCAAGATGCATGATATATAAAAGTACATTACAAATATGTTTATAAACAAACAAGCCAGGCCGGGTAGCTCAGTTGGTTACAATGTTGTCCTGATATGCCAAGGTTGCGGGTTTGATCCCTGGTCGGGGCACATATGGGAATCAACCAATTCATGCATAAGTAACTGCAACAAAAATGCCATGTTTCTTTCTCTAAAATCAATTTTTAAAAATATGTTTTTATTCATTTTTAGAAAGAGAGAAAGGAAGAGGGAGAAAAACATCAATGATGAGAAAGAATCATTGATCAGCTGCCTCCTGCACGCCCCTCACTGGGGATGGGGCCCACAAGAGGGGCATGTGCCCTCTCCAGGAATTGAACTGTGACCTCCTGGGTCATGGGTGGACGCTCAACCATTTAGCCACACTGGCCGGGTCCTAAAATCAATTAAAAAAAATTTTTAAAGCATTTTCTCTAAACAAACAAGTCAACCTGTTCAGGAAGGATAACCTGTCAAATGTGCACAGCAGCTACAGTCAGACCCTGTGCTTCACATGCCTTTTATTTTATTTATTTTTAAAATATATTTTATTGATTTTTTTACAGAGAGGAAGAAACATCGATCAGCTGCCTCCCGCACACTCCCCACTGGGGATGTGCCCGCAACCAAGGTATATGCTCTTGACCAGAATCGAACCCGGGACCTTGAGTCCGCAGGCTGACGCTCTATCCACTGAGCCAAACCAGTCAGGGCTCACATACCTTTTAATTGGGTGAGTCTGACCCCATTTGTCTCACTCCAGGTTTTGCTACCCTTTAAGACCAGCCCCAGTGGTGCCCTTGGCTCCACCCACCTCACCACTTCTGCCTCCAAACTCTCAAAGCTCATCTCACACAAGTCAGTCATCTAGGAAAACGCCCCGTCTTCCCCAACAAATGAAGTGCAGCTTTAGGACTGGGTCCGCGTGAAATTCACCCTTGCACCCAACAAAAGCAGACTTTAACGCCCAGGTCATCCCCCCCCCCGTTTTTTATTTTATTTATTTTTGTTATTCCTCAACCCTAGGATATTTTTCCATTGATTTTAGAGTGGCTGGAAGGGAGGGAGGGTGAGAAACATTGATGTGAGGCACATCCATTAGTTGCCTCCCGCACCACCCCAACCGGGGCAGGGATTGAGCCTGTGTCCTTGACTGGGAATTAAACCCGCAATCCTTGGGTGAACAGGCCAACGATCTAACCACTGAACAACACCAGCCAGGGCTCCAGGACATTAAAATATTTAACAAAGACTATGTGAAACCCACTTCCAACATAAATGAATGCTGACTGCTGGCAGCCATGTGCTCTCTGCCCTCGGTACCAGCTGTTGTAACGGACTGTCATGCTGGGGATTATTAGATAATTGGAAGCCACCAACTTTTCCTGCTGTTACATCTGGGGCAAGCCTGGCTCTCTGACCCCAAAAGTCTAATGCTTCCAGTAAAGGAGTTTCCTACTGTGAACACCCAAGACATCAGGAATGGGCACAGGCAAAGCAGCGGGCAGCAAGGAATGGAGCCTCTCACACATGGGCCTTGGAGGTAGGTGCAGCTGGCACTTAGGGCATAGCAGTAAGGGCACTGTGTATGGCATCTTTGGAGCAAGAAGGGGAAGGGAATGAGAATACATTGTTTTTACACGAAGAAACACTGGACAAATAAGTAATAATAGCCCCAGAGGCTGGGTGGGAGATGGGCAAGGGAACAGGCAGGTTTCTGAGCATGCCTTGTCACCATTTCATGTCACTTGAGTCCCCATTAGAAGCAGGTCTGCCTTGGCAGCTGTTTGCTAACCAGACATTGCTGTGCCCTCAGCTCCTCTTTGGACTTTGTCATGTACCTGTCATGTGGTTCCAGCTCTAGAGTGGGGTTGCGAGGATAGGCCAACAGCCCGATCTTCCTCAGTGAGCCCCCCACACCTGCCCAAGGGATGCGTGTGGCTGCCTTGCTCAGCACCAGCTGATAACTGCAGCTGCATGCTTGGGGACCCCAAGCAGCACTCCTCTCAGGCCACCTCCTTCCATGGAGCGAATCCTGGCTGCTTGTTCAACTCCTGCAGCTCAGTCCGGACCCAATGTGTAACGTGGCTAGTTCCCCCTCAGCCTCCACGCCCCTTCCCCAGAGAACCCACAGGTTTATTCTTTATGTTCTCAGGCGCTCAGTTTTCTTCATAGCACAGAAGGTTTGCAATTTGTATCTGAGATCACCTACTTCCTCCCTGCCCGCCCCCTAGGGTGCAGGCCCATGACAACAGGAATGCCTATTAGCTCCTGTGCCACTCTTTCATCACCTTTCTGTATGAAATAAGACATACCACACAAGTTAAAGTTCATTTCCCCCCGAAGGAATGCTTTATTGGCAAATTACCCGTTATTTACTTTATGGAAAAGACAAATCAGTTGTAGCCCTGCCTCCTGCCTCCTACCAGGAGTCTGAGATTCTGATGAAGAAAGAACACTAGGTGGACCACAGTCCCCCAGTGTCTGAGGTGACCAGCAGATACTCAGGTCCCAGAGCACAGTCTACCAAAACGGTCACTGAGCTGCTGGCTTCTCCCCAGGGGGTGCACCCATCACACACAGGCAGGCCAGGCCTGGGCCACTAAGAACCAGGAAGGCACAAGCTGCCCCTCCAGACACACCCGACACCTGGGGCCCTGGGTGAGGCTGCTGGGGTGTGGCAGCTTCAAAATGGGAAAGGGTAGCTGGTAGCTCCTGAGAAAAGGCAACAGCAGAGCCCTGGCCGGTTTGGCTCAGTGGATAGAGCGTCGGCCTGTGGACTGAGGAGTCCCAGGTTCGATTCGGGTCAGGGGCATGTACATTGGTTGCGGGCGCATCCCCAGTGGGGGGTGTGCAGGGGGCAGGTGATCGATGTTTCTCTTTCATCGATGTTTCTAATTCTCTATCCCTCTCCCTTCCTCTCTGTAAAAAATCAGTAAAATATATTTTAAAAAAAGAAAAAAAAAGGCAACAGCAGAGGTCCAGCTGACCCACCCCGCCCAGCCCCGCCCTGCAGGGTCCATGCACTTCTCGAGTGTCCTGGCCACGTGAACAGCAAACACAGTTGGAGCCACTGACAGTGACGTGCCAGCTGCGCCTGGTCAGGCCTGGCCCATGAGGGCAGTGTGGCAGCACTCCTATCCCCACCCCCTGAGGCCCAGGAGCCTGCTGGCCAGCAGGAGCTGCCGGAGTTGTTGAGGAGAGAAGAGCGAGTTCCATCACTGGGAGTACGCTGCTGAAACGAAACACACCTCTGGCGCAGGCATCCGGCCCCTCGGGTAGATGCAGAATTCTGTGCAGTGTCAGAACCCACTAAAGAACTCTCACTAGTATATATTAAAACATTATAAACAAATAAGCATAAGGTGATATAAGGCTTGTATTTTAGCTCGAGTCCTAACAAATAATCTTGTAATGATGAGGCTAAAGCTGTTTTGCTTAATATTAAATTTTGAAAAATCCACTGCATTTAAAAAATAAAGAATTTGCTTTTGCTAAAGCTAGATCATTAGTGTAAGAATGAGGCAGCTGATAGTTTCTTTTTGGAGGATCTAGGAAATGGACAGTTTTCTTGGTTAGCATTTTGAAATAAAAACTGCGGGTCAGATGGGGCTTCTGGAAGACGCTCCCTTCCGTGGCACAGGGAAGGAGGAGTTTAGAAATACCACTTACTTTACACCTGTCTCTTCCCATGGTTTCAACATTCTGATGAACAAGATTGCCAAAGGGAATGTGGCTCTGTCCCCCCGCCCCGTCCACTTCCTGGCCCCAGGAAGGATGGCACAGTGATTGTTGCATCTACGACTTTAGTGTGAAGCATCTGTACACAAGACTGTTCTCTAAGTCATGCGTGTGCAGGGGCCACGTCTACATGTGATGGCATGACTGTCCTCCAAGCCGCTCCATGTCCTCCCGCAGCTGCTGGTGCTCCCTTGCGCAGTGGCTGTCGTGGCGAGGAGGGCGTGCCTGCACTGGCTCCACGGCCGGCAAAGCTGCTTCAGGCTTAGAAGGGCGCGTGATCGGGCAGGGGCTTGTCGCCACTCTCAGTCGGGGAGGGAAAGCTGTCACTGCCATTCTCTCTGCCACCCACCACCTTAGACTACAGACGGGAAAAGACCAGAAGGGAAAACCTGAGACAGAGCCCACAGCGCCAGGCAGCCCCTGGAACTTATGGTGTTCAATTCTCTACACAAGTTCACAAACCGTGAACACGGATTTGCAAGAGAGAACACACCACTGACACGGCAACAGGCTGGGCGCATCTCCAGAGAACGCTGCAGAGTGACAGGAACCCACCCCAAAAGCAGCACACCAACAGTCCCACTTATGACTTTCTTGGATCACAAAATTACAGAAACAGAGAAGAGATCAGTGGATGCCAGGCAGGGCAGGCGGAGGGCAGGCGCCGTGAAGGGTCTGTGGGAAGAGACCGCTCTCTACCCTGAGGTGCCCATGTCACATCCTGGCTGTGACACCGCAGTGTTAGTTCTGGGGAAAGTATGAAAGGAACAGGGCCTCAGTGTTAGCTCCCACAACTGCCAACTGCCTGGGAGTCTACAACGATTAAGTCAGTCTACCTGACAAGTCACACCCCATCAAGAGAAGCAAACGACCCAGGTAGTTACCTTTATGGTCCCAACTCGGTCTTCAAGCGACTTGAAGGTGGCAGAATTCCTTCAAAGAGAGAGGGAGCAGAAGTCAGTATGAGGAGCCCACAGCTGTGTTGCATCCTGAACTTGAAGGGCCTCAGGATTAGGGTTGTCCTCCAGAAAGACCCCTGAGTACATCCTGAGGTCTCACTGCAAAGACATGACCCGACAGAAGAAGGGGAGGGGCACCCCCTGCAGAGAACCCAGCCAAGGTCACTCCAGAGGCGGCACCAGGTCAGAACCAGGTCAGCCACACTCGCCAGCTACAGGGACAGAGACCTGAATGCCACCAGCTGGTGAGACCCAGACTTGACATGGGTGAGCTGCAGACCCCTGGGCAGCGGGTGAACATGGGGCCCGTTTCTGCTCCACCCTACTGGTAAATGCACCTGTGCTGGGGTTTCACACTCATCTCTCTTAGAACGAAGCCAGGAAAAAAAACCGAGGCATTCTGGGACAAGAGGGTGGTAAGGAGACTAGAGGAGCAAGCAAGCTGGCCTGGTCCGACCCAGCTCCCCTCACTGCTCAGAGCCACCTGCCCCTGGGCTCTGCAGACCACCCGCCCATCAAGGACTCCCAGACAGCTCTGTGGTGTGGCAGCTGCAAGTCTTGTAACAAGGATGGGGCTCCGCTGAGAGCCAAAGCTGCACTGCAGAGCAAGCAGGAGAAAACTGGCCACAAAGCAGATAGAGAGTCCTAGCTGGTTTGGCTCATTGGATAGAGTGTTGGCCTGCAGACTGAAGGGTCCCTTGGCTTGATTCCAGTCAAGGGCACATTCCCGGGTTTTGGGCTTGACCCCCAGTAGGGAGCGTGCCAGGAGGCAGCTGATCCATGATTCTCTCTCATCATTTATGTTTCTATCTCTCTTCCTTCTTCCCTGAAAAAAAAAGAAGACTTGGAAACACCTGCAGTCTCTTGGATGCCAGGTAGGTGTGGGAGCCTCTCTGCCCTTCCCTAGCCCAACCCTGCAGGCAGTCCTGGAAAGTTCCAGACGGAGCATTTGGCATACCCCCACTAGTTCTTTGGCCTCGGAGGGGTCTTTCCTAACCCTAATCCGTTTAGAGGTCTGGGAAGCCGCTGCTCCCCACATCCCCACCCGGCTCTGGGAGCTCCGGACGTGAGCACACATTACCTCATGGCGGGCATACTTATTGAGTGGCGGATGGAGTAGCTGCTGCTTGGAAGCATGACAAAAGCAGAGAAGGAAACAAGAGTTAAGGTGAGGACAGAACAGCGCTCACAGGTTCCTCAGCCCAGACCACGGAGAAACCCAACTTTGCAACAGGGTGGCAGGACCCCTCCCCCAGCACAATCGGAACGAGCACGAAGCCTTGTAAGGCCCCGCACCAGGAGGAAAACTGGACCCACAGCTCCTCTCCCCCCTCCAAAGTCACCCCTGAGGGGCGACGCTGCTGATGGAGACCTCAGCCTGGGGCATCAGAAAAGCTCTGGTACGAACGGGTGTCAGATGTCCTTACTTGACTTCACAGCAAGTTAAAAGACTTTAGAAAAGAGAAACAACCAAGTCCAAGTGCTTCAAGTAAAAAGCACTTAAAATCACAGATAGTTCTGAATTTGGGGTCCAGAAGAGTGTGTGACTTCAGAGTGCTGGCGGCACCTAGAGCGATGTCGAAAACACTGAACTGGGCTTAGTGTTGCGCTGGTGCAGAGAGAGCTCTGGAGTCATAAACGAGGGAAACTCGCCCGGTCGGCGTGGCTCTGTGGTTGAGCATCAACTCATGAACCAAGAGGCCGGTGGTTCAATTCCCACCCAGCAGGCACAGGCCCAGGTTGCAAGCTCGATCCCTAGTAGGGGGCCTGCAGGAGGAGCTGATGGATGGTTCTCTCTCATCATTGATGTTTCTCTCTCCCTTCCTCTCTCTGATATTTCTAAACAAACACACAAGGCAAACAAGATGCAGAAAGCACGACAGCCCCAGGTCAGCACAACCCTCCCACGTGAACAGGACTAAAATGGGGGGGAGGGGGGCTGGGGGAGGGACAACAATGACGCACAAAGGACTTAGACGGACACACTCCGTGGGGTGGTTGGAGTAGGCCAGCAACAGTGCCCAGATATGAACACGTCTTTGTTGGGGAGGCGTCCCTGCACCAACCATATGGCCAGTGATGACCCTCAGGGACCACAGCTCGAGAAGCCTCACTGTGCTGGACAGGGGCCGCACTGGGCAGTTCCCGGCCCCTCGCCACCTTCGTCCAGCACAGTCTCCCACAGGCTGACAGAGCCCACTTGCCCTGAAGCAGAGAAGCTGTGCACAGGCGTGTCTAGCATCAGTCTTACCTAAAGGACTGTGAGAAAGGACGCGCCCTGACAGATGGCAGCAGGAAGAAAGAAGAAACGAATGTTAGGAAGGGAGGTCAATGCCCGCCCCACCCTCTACTCAGCTCTAGAGCCCCCTCTGGCCTGGACACCCACCGGCAGGGCAGACAGGCGCCCGCCCACCTCCAGGCTCCCGAGCCCCGGCTCCAGGAGGCTGCTGCTCTCTCACGCACACGCTGCAAACTGCCCAGCCCATGGCTCTGCCTTCCTGGATGCGATCATGTACAAAGGACCCACGTGCCTGTACCCATTTAGAGGCTGGAAGGAAAAAGCCCCAAGGGGTGGAGCAGTGCAAATGTGTGAGATAACCCCGCTGGGTTCCGCCACCTGGAGCCGAGCCCGCCGTGCTCGGCTGACACGCTGCACACGCACAAACCAGCACACACGGCAACAGGCCTTGGGCACCCGCGGGCTGCGTCCTCCGCACTCTGGGTCCATCACCATGGATAACGGAAGCCTGAGCAGGGTCAGAAATGAGCAGGGCCCACAGATGGGGCACAGGAAGGACATGGCTGCCGCCTCTGCCCCAACATGGAAGTCGTTTTGGAAACAACACATGTGCAGTCACAGGGCCTGATGTGTCCCTACCACTCGGTGGGCAGCAGGGCCAGCTCCCTTCTGTGGGTGGAGAGCTAGTGTCAGAAAACGTGGAGACCTGACCCCTGACCTAAATCCAGTCCCCTTTCCCACCCCCACACCTCACACCCCAGGGCATGCAAAGGTGTCTCAGGCCCGGCCAGGTGCACTGTGGACTCCAGCACAGGGCAGCTTCCTGGGGGACCTGGCCCCAAACATCTCAATGCAGTGGCCCGTGAGGGATCACCTAGCCCAGGGGTGGGCAAACTTTTTGACTCGAGGGCCACAATGGGTTCTTAAACTGGACCGGAGGGCCGGAACAAAAGCATGGATGGAGTGTTTGTGTGAACTAATATAAATTCAAAGTACACATCATTACATAAAAGGGTACGGTCTTTTTTTTTTTAGTTTTATTCATTTCAAACGGCCGGATCCGGCCCGCGGGCCGTAGTTTGCCCACGGCTGACCTAGCCCCAAACTCATGGTGCAAACCTCTGAACCTGACTTTCATTCAAGAAGTGGTGAACTTACAACCTCAAACTCTAAACTGGGGAAGTTAATGGGCCTCAGCCTCAACCACCTGAGACCACATAGGGAGACAACAGGGACACATCAAAAACCCTGAGGGTCAGCGCTCACAGCACCATGGAACACAGGGTGAGACACACCAGCAAACAGGTCAGTCCCTCCAGGCACCTTAAACTCAACCTGGCTGCCCCCCGCCGGCCTAGGCACACACAGCGCATGTTCCGACTGCACAGATGGCAGGTACAGTGAAGGAGGCCACGCGCAGAGCCATCCGGTGTCACTGCGACAAGAAGCCTGCTCACTGCTGGCCATGCCACAAGTTAGCGGCAAATCCCCGTTCTCTGAGCAGACAAAGCACTGCCCATGGAAGCAGCCCTGCCCTCCCCACCGATGCCCCCCCAGGACGCCCTGAACACACTCACAGGGAGAGGAGAGGAGCACAAGCCAGCGGAGGCGCACGCAGGCAGCAGCGCCTACTCTCCCTCAATGCTGTGACCACACCCGCAGGTGAGGAAAGAACGGACAGACCTGCCCGCTGCTCGTTCCAGGGCTGGGAGGGCTCGCCCCTCGGCAGGCCCTGGGGGTGTGGCCAGACCACCAGGGGCACGAACATTCCGTCACCGGGCTCACCACAGCACGGCTCAGGTGGCCAAAGCAGGCATCCCAGAATGCAGCAGTGCCGGCGTCCCACCTCATCTCAAACAGGTCTCCCTACAGGAACATACCCAGTCGAGTACTAGCAGCTCAGTGTGAAGCCTATGGGAGCAATCACCACAGACCCTCCTTGCTGACAGCGCAGAGCCGAAGCGGGGGAGTCCTCCTGAGCCCAAATCACAGCCACGGTGGGCAAGGCATGCATTATAGGGCATCATCCCACAGGGAGCCCCACTACCTAGGAAGCAGCCAGAACCCCAGCGTGGGAAGGCGCAGTCCTCAGGCACAGGAGAAACACAGACTGCCTACAGTTATTTAGCTTCTCCAGAAGTTTGACATTTTTCAAAATTAAGTTGGGGAAGGACTATTATATCAAACAAACAGAAATAAAAGGTGAGCAGGGCTCTGGCTGGTGTGGCTCAGTGGATAGAATGTCAGCCTGATGCCCAAGGGTTGCAGGTTTGATTCCTGATCAAAGGCACATACCTGGGTTGCAGGTTCAATCCCCGGCCCTGCAGTTGGGGTGTGTGTGGGAGGCAACCAATCAATGTGTCTCTTTCACATCAATGTTTCTCTCTTTCTCTCCCTCCCACTCTCTCTAAAAACCAATGGGGAAAAAACATCCTAGGGTAAGGACTAACAAAAACAAACAAGAAAAGTGAGCAGGGCTCTGGCATAAGCCGTCCTCTGCTGGGCTGGGGGGGGTCCCAGGGTTATTAGAATCTGTCTTCACCTCTTGCTAACTGGCAACTGCCAGGCCTGTGAGCCGGGGAAATGCCTAACCCACGCAGGTAGAGGTGAGGGTCAGAGTGTGGTGGACCGCCAACGCCACACTCAATACACCAAACCCATGGGCAACAACACCCAGTGATTCTCTCAGGATGGGATGGGGGCTACAGGGAGGCATTCCCTGAAATGAAAAAGTGAGGGGCCCGGTCCCAAGTGTGGGGTCAGACCAAGAGCGCTGGCGATGACACGCACTTCCCCTCATGACTCAGTGATGTGTATCTTGTCCTAATAACTCCTAGTGAGAGGCCTTGTCAAGGGCACAGCAGAGGCAGCCGAGCCAGAATTCACACCCTGGCCTCTGGCTCCTAGGGCCAGATCAGGAGGCAGAGGGAATAGCCAGCAGGCTGGGGGCGGGTGCTGCCCGGTAGTCACCAAGTGCCCGAGCCACTCTGCACTCCCTGGCCCCCAGGTCCTATACAAGAAGCACCTTTGGTGGCTATGAGGGTCTGGTCAGCCTCAAGAGAACATTCTGTTGGGGCCCTGGCCTGTGGCCATACCGTCTGAGACCTGGGCACACACTCTGAGGAGACACCGAGCTTGTCCTGGCGCCCACCCAGGTGCTGACCTCTAGGCTGTAGTCATTCTCTCTCCATGGAACTTTAAAGAGAAGCACCAGCCTTCACCCGACCCCAAGCATCAGAAATTAGCCAACGGCACAGTGACCACCTCCCCTGAGCAATACAAAACGGCAAAGAGGCAGCCAACGGGAGCAGACACACGCTGCAAACGAAGGTCCATGAACCGACTGGTTGGGGGCTGGCGTGGCCACACCTGTGGTAGCTGAGCGGCCACTGAGGTATGTGCACCTGAGCCCTGGGGCTCAGCAGGCTCCCCACAGAACCTCTAAGAGATCTAAAATCCCAAAAACCTCAGCTGACCAGTCCAGGCCTCAGGGTGGAGAGGCTGGGGCAGAGGGGTCTCTTACCTCATGTCCCCGAGCTTCCTGCTGATGGCAGAGCCCACAGTGGACAGGGCAGCTGAAGTCTTCTGTCCCGCCTGAGAGAGAGTCTCCTGAGTCCTCTTGTAGCTGGAGGAAGAAGCACAGTTACCCAACCAAACACAAGGGGCAGCCACCACCCTCGAACCTGACAGCATCTTTGCCTGGAGCTGCCACCCACACCAAGACCTGCCTCAGGGTCCAGCAAGACTGGCAACCAAGGCAAAGAAGCACTTATGGCAGGCGGGAGAGCAACCCCCCACAGCACGGCCGGGGGAGGAATGGCTCGAGAGCTTCTTTGGGGCACAACTCATAGTGCCTGCCCAAGCACCCCCAACCCAAGGCTCACCTAAGGAAGTGCTTTCATTTCAAAAGAGTTAATAGATTATCTGCAAGAAACAGACTTCTGCACCAGAACCACGGGCACTCAGAAAAGCCCAGGTGCAAGGGGACGAAGGACACACAACTTCTTTACAAATTCAGAAGACAGCCTCAGCCCAGCCTTTCCCGGAACAGCAAATGCGGAGGACAATGTCACCACCCAGGGCTGTGCTGAAGCAAACAGTCTCAAGCAGGGGATTTAAAGAAGAGCCTGGCCTGGATGGTTTGGCTCAATGGATAGAGCCTGTGGACTGAAGGGTGCCAGGCTCAATTCTGCTCAGAGCACATGCCCAGGTTGCAGGCTCAATCCCCAGTGTGGGGCGTGCAGGAGGCAGTCAACCCATGATTCTCTCCCATTTTTGATGTTTCTCTCTTTCTCACCCTCTCCCTTCCTCTCTGAAATCAATAAAAATATTTTAAAAAATAAAAAATCCTGTATAATAAAAGCCTAATGTGCAAACTGTCCCCTCGGGCAGTCATTTGACCGCTTGCTATGATGTGCACTAACCACCAGGGGGGCAGCACGGAACATGGCGAGCATCGGCGACGTGGTGTTGGCAGTGGAGGCGCTGCTGGCCCCATGGGTCCTGACAAGAGCAGGACCACAGCGGGACGGTGGGGCAGGCGAGGGGGCAGCGCCAGGCCAAAGCGGGGTACCAGGAATGGCTGCGGGGCTGCGAGGCTGGGGGCGCAAGCTGGAGCCCGATCTCTGCAGGCCACACCGAGGGACCCCACCAGTGCACGAATTCATGTACCGGGCCTCTAGTAAAAAATAAAGAGCCTTACAGAATCTCTATTTGTGCTCATGAGGCCAAGCTGGGAAAGTGAAGCCCAAGAGAAAAGCGTGGGCCTGCGCCTTGAGTCCTTGGTGACGAAGAGGGCATCCTGTGGGCGACTCCAAGGGCACCACCCCATCAGAGACCAATGGGACAGGCCTGGGGGCAGAGCCAGAGTCTGTATCCAGGGAAGTCAGCCCCCACCATGTTTGCACACTAGTCTATGCAGCCTGGCTAGCACCACTTTGGGAATCACTTCCACCTTTTAGGAAAACATGGTGTAGAGTCCCGAAAAATACCAGCCTCCTCTGGGGCACCTTCCCTTGGAGGCTACCCCACCCCCAACAAGGGTGGGCAGGTAGTTCAGGTCTGGCCGGCCAGAGATCCCCGCTCCTGGCCACAGCAAGAGTCCGAGGAGACCCACAGTGGGCCGCCTTGTTGCTGGGAGCCCCTCACACCAAAGAGGAGGAGCTGAGAACAAAGCCACTGTGGGGAGAATGGAAGGTCCCCAGTGCTCCGCGGGAGCCCTGGTTGGTGGGCCTGGAACAGGGGCTTCTCGACAGGCAAGACCTCCCCACCCTTAGACTGACAGCCTTTAGCTGTGCTTTCTGTCACCTGCAACCAAAAAACTCCATATAGTGACAATACTGAGTTAACTTGTGACTACGGAATTCACCTGGTGCCCTCTCAGTACGGTGTTAGCTAAGATCTACCTATAAAAAGAATCCAATGGCCCAGCCGGCTCAACTCAGTGGTTGAGAGTCGACCTATGAACCAGGAGCTCACGGTTTGATTCCTGGTCAGGGCACATTCCTGGGTTGCAGGCCCGATCCCCAGTGTGGGGCATGCAGAAGGCAGCCGATCAATGATTCTCTCTCATCAATGATGTTTCTCTCTCTCTCTCTTCCTTCCTCTCTGAAGTCAATAAAAAAAAATATTTTTATAGAAGGGCCCGGCAGGCATGGCTCAGGAGATCACGGTTCAATTCCCAGTCAGGGCACATGGGTGCAGGAGACAGCCAATTAATGATTCTCTCTTATCATTGATGTTTCTATCTCTCCCTCTCTCTTCCTCTCTGAAATCAATAAAAATGTTAAAAAAGGGGAAAAAAGCGGGGGGAGGAGTTGGCTGACAGAAGATCAGTAGCACCTAAACTGCTTCCTTCCAGCACGGTTCCATGAGCAGGACTTGCAGACCCACAGTCGGGGAGACGGGCTCACCCCAATGCGCTTGCCCTCAGACACTGGGCCAGCTCTCTTGCAGTGACACCCTGGGGGCTCTGGCCGAGCACCCCTGGGCTCCTTCCCCCAGAGACGGCCACCCCACCCCGGGCCTTGTGGCCGTCCTCCTGGGCAGTCACTGCAGAAATGCCTTCAGCCTGGAAGCATCTGACAACTTTCCCAGCAGAACTAGTGCGAAACTCCGGGGGCACGGCCACTGCCTGGTGAAATGCATGAAAAGGCCATGCTGCTGGCCACACATGTCCACACCCAGAGCCACGGGCTCCTCTCCCGGGAGTGAGAGTTGTAGTTATTGGAAACAGTGTGTTGGCTGGTTTTACAGAGCAGCACCGAAGTCTCCAAAGGCTATTTCCTGATAAAGTCTGCACTGCGAATGGTCTGGCGACAGCCACTGAATCACCGAATACTGCCACGCTGCTACAACACCCACTGCCACAACCAGCTGTCTACCAAACTGCACAAACAGCAGAAAACAGGCACAGTCAGAGTCCCCTGAGCACACCAGGCTGCAGAGGCTCCATGTGTAGCTACCCAACCTGGGGTCCCAGGCACCCCAGGAGAGGCTGGGTAGCAACTGTTTTCTTTCAGCCCAACACGAACGGGCTTTCTGCTGGCAACCATGACAGTACTTCCTTCTGAACAAGACAGAATATCAGAGAACGACCATTCCTAAACACTGCCCACTTGGCTTAAAGAGCTATGATCTGATGAAGTTCTACTATCTCGTTGAAGGATCTCAGCTAGAACATCACCGTGGTTCTCAACCAGAGCTCTGCTCTGTATTCTGCACTGTTCGTTCTGTGTGGCTGACAGCTTGGTGCCTCTCGGACCAAGGGGACTCCTTCAGGATCCCACAGGCACGGCCTACACCAACCCTGACTTGAAGAACACCTACGTACTAGGGAAGCTCCACAGAACCCAGCAGCTGGAGCCAGGTCTGCAGGAGAAGGAAGGACAAAAACAAAGAGCCCCCATCCACGTGGTGCAGACGGCACCCGGCCACGCGCCCACCGGAACGCTGAGGGGTCTCTGAGGGAGAAGCTGCCGCCAGCCCGGGGCTCTTCTTCAAGGGACGGTGCAGGCAGAGGAGTTCTGTGGGGTCTGGTGGCCACGAGAGTGAGGGTCGTTCCATTCGTGTTTAAGAGGGAAAAAACGATACGAAATAGCCAGGAAACACAACTAGGTGTGTGCCCAGCGCACACAGCCTGCTTGCCCCTGAAAGGTGTGTTGGGAGGAGAGGGGAGGGAGGTGCTGACGGCAAAGGCACTCACAGGTCCGACTGGGTCATTCTCTCATTCCACTCTCCAAGTTTCTCAGAAGTTTTCACATAGCTAAAAACAGAAAGTCTATGGTGAATTGTTTAGAAAAACTTTCAACTCAGGTTTCAAACTGCAAGTGAAATTCCAGGGCCAATGGAGAACTGACTGGCAGGAGCACAGAACGCCTGCGACCAGAGGACAGGGCCGCTTCTGCTTAGCACCCTGCTGTGCCGCCCCGGTGGGGGCAGGGGAGGCGACAGAACAAACCAGTTCTTTCCCGTCAGGCCGAGAGGTCATTCAATGTTACGATGGCTCTTGGGGAACACTGCTGTGAGGGCAGGAAGGGCAGCCTGTGGCCCCAAAACACTTGTGGCAGTCACCCTTTGAGGTTCAGAAGCTATGCTTTCCTAAGACAGAAACGGGGTTTTTCCAGGTGAGATTTATGAAGTGACTCTGCCTGTGGGGACAGGCCTTTCAGACAGTGGGAGCCACTCCTCACCCCCACCTTGGAGGAGACATTTCAGAGGAGCCACGTAGCTGCCCTGCCCAAGGTCAGAGCGGAACGTTTGTGATCACACCCGTCATGAGGAGTCACGTCCACTCGAGCAGACGCTCAGCTCTGGGGACCACAGCAAAGTCAGTCTCATCAAGGACCTCATTAGTGTGCTCTCAAATTTGGACCCGAAACATATTCTTGTCGATTTCCACTTGGACAACCAGCTGTGTGTCCATCCACCTTTTACAAAACATCTGACTGAGCAGAGTAAGTGGGAGGACAATTGCTAGGTCAAGGTGGCAAGGCCCCTGGCTGGCTGCTTCCAAACAGGCACATTTGGTCCCCATTCCTGGGAGGCACCTCGTCCTCAAGAACTAACACCCCGTTGACAGGACAGAGGCACCACGCTGTGCTCGCTCTCCAACCACCAGGGCGCCCTGCCGCAGAGCAGGCACCTACGCGCTTGAGACCTGCACGTCGCGCCAGCTCCTGGACAGGCTCTGCCTCAGGCCCTCCGAAGCAGAGGGGCCCAGCTTCCTCCTCAGCTCTCCGCAGCGCCTCTCCTTGGCCGCCAGGACCTGGCGCAGGGTGACAATTTCCTCTTCTACCTGCATAAGCACGAAGTTGACATGATTAGCTATACTACCACAGGAAGTGACTGACATCCTCATACAATGCGATGTGAGGTTCCTCAGTTATCTAAGAACTGTCCCCTTACAGAAACATACATCTCAGAAACAGCGTCGATAGCAGACGTCTGTTTTTATTTGGTACCAACACAACTTATTCTGCAGAACTGTCTCACCCCCAAGCCGAGTGGCTCTGCTGGGGCTGCCGATCACCATGCTGACCGGGGGTAGACTGAGCAAGGCCTTCCGGAGCTCTGCCCCGGGCTGGGCACAGGGTCAGAGGAGGGAGGCCCTCTTTCCTCTGGGCCTTGCCTCTGGGCTTGGACAGCAGAGGCTGGAACATCTGGCAGCCAGCCCCATCTACGGGGGGCGTTCCTTATGCAGCAGGAAGGAAGCAAAGCAGACAGATGGCCAGAAACCCAGGTGACATGAACCGGCCCCATCACAATATCTGTGCTCCTGAGGTCAGCTCCAGGCTTTGGCAAAAGCCAGTTACACAAGCCAAAAGTAAATTCGCCTTTGTGTTTAAGATAATTTGAGTTGAGTAACAGAGAACCCTGAACCTCCTCAGGTCTTAAAAAAAAAAAGCCCTGGCCAGTGTGGCTCGATTGGGCGTCGTCCCATCCACTGAGAGGCTGCTGGTTCAATTCCCAGTCAGGGCACATGCCCAGATTGTGGGCTTGATCCCCAGTGGGGGTCGTGCAGGAGGCAGCCGATCAATGTTGTGCTCTCACATCGATGTTTCTCTTTGTCTCTCACTCTCCCTTCCTTTCTCTAAACATTCAATAAAAGTATTTTCTAAAAAAAGAAAGAATAAGTGACACGAGAAGGAAGCATCCATTAGAACCTTACTAGAGTTCTCAGCACTTCCAGCTCCTATATGAACAGCTATTCTAAAAAAGCCCCTTTCTTTAAAAAGTGCTTGTTTGGATTAAGGCACTAAAAACAGTGTAGAGCCCTGAATATCCCTATATTCTGCTTTAGAAAATAGTTGAAACAAGAAATAATTTACAAACATAGTATCATCTAAGGCCAAACGATTACCAGTCACTCAGTCAGGTACAACCAGTGACCAGAAGACTCCACTCCTGGCGTAATGACTGACAGGGCTCTGGGGCACATGGTCACGTTGTCCTGGGAACATGCAAGTTGAAGGTTTTAAGTGACACAAGAGTGACTCCACTCTGCGATCCAACTCTGAAAAAGACCTGGTGGCTTTAGTCTCAATGCCAACATATTTGAAGTAAAATACAAAGCATACATGTCCTTGGACTTCTTACTGCTTCTCTCTTAATCGCTGTTCAATTCAGAAACAGCCCCATGCTTTCCTGTGATCTGAAACCTGGTCCTGGGGCTGAGATTGGTCTGTACAACTAGCTTTGTTCAGACCTAGGACTGGGCCTGGGATGTATTAAGATGGGGCTTGTCTCTGGAGACATAGCAGAGGCCTGTGACAAATACGGTCAGATATTAACAAGACCATCTCCCCAGACTCTGGAATGTCAACTGAGTCACACTACCAGGCTCTGCATCACACAGTGGAAAGAAACCCTCTTGTTAGTTGGTATAAAAATTAAACTCAGAGGCTTCTGTTCTTAACTCCGATTTTCTCTTAAGGGACTCTCACTTTAAAAAGATCACATTAAGTACTTTTTACAAAAAGGTGTTTTTGAAAGAGAAATTAAGATCCAGGGGCAATAAGATGGTGGGGTCTTGAAAATGTCAGGTGTTAACTCCAACAGAGAAACTCCCCGTGGGTGGTGTGCTCAGAGCAGCTGCCCCTGTGTGGACATTCTCCCGCTGGAGCACCCACGAGGGGCTGGGTACATACAAGCCGGGGCCCCAAAGAGCAGTGTCTGTGGGGCCTCAGGATAACCCCATTTCTCCAGGGCACAGCCAGCACTCTGCCCTCATTAGCCTAAGAGGGCCTCGACTCATGGTACCACAGGCCAGCCAGCCAAGACACAGAACCTTCACGAGCTCGGCCCTCAACTCCTCCTCCTCAGCTTCCGTCAGACCCTCGACAGCAGGAGTCTGGGCAGCCACTGCCGTGTCAACAGGGACATCCGTCATGGAGTCGGACAATAGACCTTTGTTAGGAGAATTCAGGTTGATATCTGCCAGAGACAAAACAAGGCCAGAAAGTGCCAAGTAAGAAGTTATGGAGAAGTCCATGGGACAGAGGAGAAAGAAAGGGTGAAAGGACAGGCGGCGGGGGAGGACTGGACACTAACAATGCCTCTTCTCTGAAAGGTTTTGTGAAGATGGTTTGGTCCATCTGCCTGAGGGCAGCCACACCCCAGACCACCCCAGATGCTGCTTCAGGGCCTGGAAATGCTGGGGCAAGGCAGCCATACCCTTCCTCTGCTTCCCCTGCGAGAACACTATCTCCAAAGCGGAGCACTTTGCTATAAGGCAGCCCAATCTAACAGATCTGCCATTTTTAGAGGAAAAGAACACATACGGCTGTAAACACAAGCACCCCTTTCCAAGCAACTGACCTGCCAGAGCCCATGCTACAATTACATACAAGGAGCACATGTCAGTTGTCTAGCCCTGCAGGAAGTCAGCAGCACAGAAATGCCCTTCGTTCACACTGGACCTCACCCCTCAGCAAGGACCCATAGCATGCCTCCACACTCCTCCGCTACACCCAGATCAGGTTCAAATTTCTGCAGCCACTATTTTTTCTTATTAAGTGCATCTTCCTGTCTGCACTGAAGTTTACAAGATATCACACAAGGAAAAGGAGATCTACTTTAGTTCTTTCCTACTCTGACCACATGATTGTCATTTAGTACTTTTATACCATCAGCACTGAGAACATCTTCCCTTTGAACACCACACTGTGAAGAAACAGCCTTTGTTTGGTGTCTTACACCTTTAAGAGTAAAAGAGCCCGACCAGCATGGCTCAGTAGTTGAGTGTCAACCTATGAATTAGGAGGTCATGGTTCAATTCCAGGTCCGGGCACATGCCCAGGTTGCGGGCTTGATCCCGTGTGGGGTGTGTAGGAGGCAGCCGATTGATGATTCTCTCATCATTGAGGTTTCTATCTCTCTCTCCCTTCCTCTCTAAAATCAATAAAAATATTTTAGCCCTAGCCAGTTTGACTTAGTGGATAGAGTGTTGGCCTGAGAACTGAAGGTCCCAGGTTCAATTCTGGTCAAGAGCACACGCCCAGGTTGTGGGCTCCATCCTCAGTAAAGGGCATGCAGGAGGCAGCCGATCAGTGATTCTCTCTCATCATTGATGTTTCTCTCTTTCTCTCCCTCTCCTTTCCTCTCTGAAATCAATTAAAAAATATTTTAAAAATATTTTAAAAAACAAGAATAACAAAATAAAAGTAAACGAAATTGCTTGGCTTGCATGGCTCAGCGTCAACCTATGAACCAGAAGGTCATGGTTCAATTCCCAGTCAGGGCACATGCCTGGGTTGCAGGCTCGATCTCCAGTAGGCGGTGTGCAGGAGGCAGCTGATGGATGATGTTCCTCTCCCACTGATGTTTCTATCTCTATATCCCTTCCATTCTCTCTAAAAATCAATAAAAACGTATAAACATTTTTAAAAAGCATGAAGTTTAGAGAGAAGTAAAAGTGTTTGTCTACTGCAGAAATGCCAGAGTCTGCTAAAATTAGATGGAATGCACTTAAAATCAAAGATGCTCCACTTAGCCAGCTGTCCTGTTCCCTTCACATGCCCACCCACACAGCTCCAGCTGGGCTCTTCCTTGGTACTCAATAGATATTTACAAAACAAAGCATATCCACTTTTAAATCAACAGATTCTGAATTTTAACTGGTATCAACCTACATAATTTTACTTCATCATTGTATCCACTATACTGAAGCTACTCAAATTCAGTAAATGCCTTAAAATTTCCAAAATTTTTCTCTTCTATTAAAAAAAAAAAAATGAACGCCCTTGGACAGTTTCTGGCAATAAAGCTAAAATTTGATCCCATGGAAGTCAATCCCCCATCCCAAGGTAGAAACTGGGCACTCACCGAACATGCCAGCACAGAGAATAAGCTTGGGGCTGGAGCCACAGGGGGTGGGGGTCCTTCACCCTAGGCGAGCCCCAGCTCTCTAAGCCTGCATAACCCTCTGCAGATGGGAGCAATGCAAGCACCAATCTCAAAGGGCTACTCTGAAAACGGAAAAAGATCATTTGAGAAGCAGGCTTAGTATGGTGTTTGGCCCATAGTAGGTGTTCAGTGAATGCCTGTCATTCTCATGATCAGAACCCAGTGCTTGTGATGCTTAACTTCTGACGCTCAACTATTTTGTAAATAGACGTCATAAGTAGGAAAACCTACAGAACAGTATCAGAATCCAGAAATCGTAATGTCTAATTCGTATGCCGATAAGGTCAACCAGTAGAAGAGCACCCTGCAATTATCCAGCGTAGTTAGTTATGTAAACAGAAATGGAGCATCCCCTCGCTAGAGAATCGTAATGGGAGACCAACTGGTTACCGCCTTCTCAAGATTTAACCTCCAGCGGCCATCTCAAGCTGGTCTGGGGGGGTCTGTCTGGAAACAGGTCAGGTAAACTGGGGTGCCCTGACTCGCTGCACCGCCCTCCCCGCACCACCTCTAGGTAGGCTGGGCTCCGAGAGCGTGGTCGCCCAAGGGGCGCTGCGCCGAAGGCCAGGACGGTGTCCCCTCCCCTCCCCTCCCCGGGAGCCGCGCACACCGCTCGGCCCAGGCCTCGGTGGAGTGACTCCGAGGGCCCAGCTCAGGGACCAGGGGCGGCCGACCCGGCGGGCGTCGGCGGGGTTGTAAAGAGAGCTGCCTGGAACGAGGATGCCCGAAACTCTGGGGACCAGGAAAGGTGCCTGGGAACCCGTCCTCGCGGCGGTCCAAGCTGGGAGTGGCATACACACGCCGCGACCCTCGGGAGATCGGGAGAGCATCGCGGTCGGGCGCCCGGGAGCCGAGAGGGGCCGCGGGGAGGGCGGCGGAGGAGAGCACCGAGAGTCCGAGACCCGACCCGGGGAGGGGTGGGGCGTGGGCCGGTCGGTCCCGTAGGCGGCGGAGGCGCCGGGCCCACAGCTACCTTGGCCAGCAGAGTCCATGCTCAGACGGCGGCCCAGCCACAGCTGGAGTCGCGGCAGGGATCTCGGATGTAGGAGCCGAGCGGGCCGCGCTGGGAGTCGCTCGCCGCGCACACACCAGCCAGCGGAACTACTGCAGCCGCCGTGGCATTACGTAATCAACGATGCGACGGCCCACTTCCGCTTTGACGCTGCTTCGCTTTCGTCCCGCCCCCATCAGCGCTATCCAATAAGAGCTTCGTCTTGTCCTGTTTCTGTTCATCTACTCCAATTTGATTGGCTAAGGCTGCGAGCGAAGCAGGAAGGGAGCGGGGTTCTGAGGAAATCCCTCCCAGGTCAACTCCACCAGCGAGACGCCAGGTAGAACGGTCCGGAGGAGCCCAGGGAAGGTGGGACGTGGGGAGACTAGCCAACATGGCGCCACGGGAACCCTTCTCTTGGGCCCTTGGGAGGTTTCGAGGGTGCCTCCCACTGCCTAAGAGCGCCAGAGCTTGACGGATCCGACTCAGACCGCTTGCGATCCCTCCGAGGCCCGATCTCCTGACTTTGGGGTTAGCCTTGTCCCCGGTCTGTTATTCTTTTTTAGTGCGCACATTTACGGGGATTTGGGGGGGGGGGGGCGGGGTATGGGAGTTGAGCAGAAAAAGGCGTGACTGTGATATGTCCTCTTGCCCTGCAAACGCTGCCGCCTTCACCGGGCGTCGTGCATGCCCTCCGCTGGCCCTGTGCACCCGTGTCCTTAGCTTGTCACATGCACACGGTCAACCAGGGGGAGCGCTCCCACTTTACAGATGAGTAAACTGAGATTGGAGTAACTTGCCAAGATCATTCAGCTAGTTGAGGGGCTTCCAGCAGACTCTGGAACAAGAGTCTAACTTGCCTAACTTCTCAAACGAGAGGTGTGCAACCGTTAGGCAACCAGTCCCCCAAAGACAAGTCCCACCACTTCCCTTCTTCATTTCCTAATCGCCCCTGGAAGCAAAATCCTTAAATGGTATTCAAACCCTTTAGGATCTGACTCTTCAGGACTGTATTCCCCACTTCCAGCCAAGCCACTCTGATCCCCAGGTATGGAAGCCACTACCTTCAGCTAACTCCTCTTCCTGACTCAGCTCAAAACTCACCTCCCACAGGCATCTTCCTGGTACTTTAGGTCACCTATGTATCCACCTCTGCTTGTACCTGCCAGGGTGCATCATGGCCGTGTCCTGCTCTGGTGCTGTCAACTATGTGTTTGCCCCAGTTGACTTTTTCAGTTTTTCCAGTTTCTTGCTCAACCCACCCTGGCCAGCCTGACCCCACAGACTGGGGACAGCAAGTAGTCCCTGCTTCATACAGTTCAGGACAGACAGTAAAGAAGTGACTGCATCACAGATAGTGGTGAGCAGAGGGCTTATTTCTCGTTCTGTATTACATCCCTGAACTAGGAACAAGGCCTAGCCCAGGCCTGGCTCAGAGGGGAGGGCGGAGGAGGAGAAGGGGGAGAGCACCAAGAGACGGAGGGGGGCGGGGAGCATGGGCCGGTGGGCCCACAGCTACCTTGGCCAGCAGCTACATGCCACATGGTGTGCACCTGTTACTTTGAGTCTGTGGTCCCAGTGAACCCCTCTTGTAGAAGCCAGGAGTGGAGGTAGGGGGAGGACCCTATGGAGCAGCATCACAGTCCAGGAAAGGTCCAGCTGCTAAGACCTGCTTTGTAGATGCCAGGGGCAACTTGTACAGACCTTTCAACACTCAGCTTTCCGAGTCATCTGTAACCCAGGGTGGGTAAACAGCGCCTCCGAAGGCCCCACAGCCCGTGTTCCCACCATCATTTTGAGGTGTTGAAGGCACCCATCACACAGCATTGCTATTAATTGGGTCAGGTTAATCTTTGCATTCCCTTTAGGAACTGGGAGCAGACTGGGACATCCACAAGTGTTTGAGGGAGGAAGAGAAAGGGAGCAGGGAATGCCTTACCCTCTCCCAGACACTAGGTTGGGGTCCCCAGGGCAGGCCAGCTTTACTGGTTGGGGTGTGGGGAGGGGAATGGCCCTGAGGCCCTGAAGATGAGCAAAAGCACAAACGCTAGTTCCCTCAGGGGCTCAGGCTACAGCCTCCAGGGCAACTGGAAGTCCTCGGGTTCTAGCGGACTGCAATGAGTCGCTTCCACGTTCTTGAGGTGTTTGCGCGCCAGGAACAGCGCGAGTTGCCGGCGCCTACGCGAGCTCAGGCCCTGACCCACCCGCCACGGGAAGGCGAGCCCGTGCGGTCCCCAGACCTCCTCGTCCTCCTGTTTGTCCTCGCAGTGAGCGCGGTAGGAGCGCAGCAGTGCCAGGCACCAGTCGTCATTCACGTGGTAGCGCGCATAGAAAGCGGCTTCCTGTGCCAGGCTGCCCGCGCGCAGCCAGCGGGTCACGATGGCGTGGCCCTCACGCGCCATCACAGCCGGGTAGCGGTGCTGCAGCAGGCGCAGGAGCAGCTCGTTGCCGCGGTTGCCCTCCACGTCGCCGAACGGCAGGGGGCGCAGATGGCCGGAGGTGCTGACCACGTCGTCCAGAGTTCGCCGGAGCAGCAACACCGGCCCGGGGTAGCTGCACAGCTGCTCCGCGACATTGAGGTTGAAATGTTCACGCACGGTGCGCACCACCAGTCCCTTCCAGCTCTGGGGCATGACCTTCAGGGCCAGAGGCACGAGGTCGTCGAAGGTGGCATCAAGCACCAGTGCACCCAGCTCCGGGTAGGACATGGCGGCCCAGGTGGCTGTGAAGCCGCCAATGGACCAGCCGTAGATCACCACGTGCGCCGGCGGGAAGCGCAGGCGGTGCAGTGCGTACTTGATCACCACGTCCATGGCGTTGGCATCGTGCTGAGGGAACGGCTCACCGGTGCTGCCCCCGAAGCCCGGGTGGTTCCAGCCCAGCACTGAGTAGCCAGCCTCCAGCGGCGCGGACAGGCAGCCCATCTCATAGAAGCCGGCGTTGCCTTCACAGCAGATGACCAGGCGCAGGCCGCGGCCCTGGCTGCCCGGGTGTTGGCGGCGATCCATGAACATGGTGTCGATCTCGTTGCCATCTCGGGCCACCAGCTTGGCACGCCGGCCGTGGTAGCGCTCCACGAGGCGTTCTTGGCCCTGCTGCAGCAGCGGCAGCAGCGCTCGGGTCATCAGGAACATGGAGCCCGGGTACACGAGCCAGCGGCCCAGCGAGTGGGCCAGCGCGTAGCTGGCCAGCTGGCCGGGCAGCTCTCGGATCTGCTGCAGAAGGCACTGCAGCTGGCTGCGCGACCCATGCAGCGGCCTCCCCGGCGCGCCCCCGCCCAGCGCGGCATCCTGGAGCAGCCACACGCCAGCTGCAGCCGCCGTGCATGTCAGCGCGCGGTGACTGCTGCCCCCCGCATGGGTGCTCACGTCATCCCAGCGGAAGTCCACGGGCCAGCTGCGGAAGTTGTAGGTGTAGTTGGCGGTCAGGTAGATCTTGAATACGTGCACCAGCGCCTTCACGAAGCAGACGATACACATGGGCGTCGAGGCTGCTTTGCGGGAACCCTAATGCGCAGTTTCCGGGGACCCCGACCCGGCCCAGCGGGCGCTGCAGGGGCTAGCACCGCTCTGAGCTATCCTGGGTGGTGCCTCCTCGCCTGTGGCATCTGCACCAGTCTGCTTTGTGAGTCACTGTTGCTGGGGGAAGGGGCTACACCCTGTGATGGGCTCATAAAGGGTTCCCAGGCCCTCAAGTGCTGCCCCACCCTTGGGACACAAACACCCTCCCTATGCCCTCCTTGACTATATCTCCCCCATCCCTGCTTCACCCACCTCCCCTTTAAACAGGCAGGAGATTCCCACACGGGAGGTAAAGGGAGCCGGGGCAGGCCCAGCAGTTCTGGGGGCAGGCAGGCTGAGCATTTGCAAAGACAAAGTAGTCTGGAGAAGCGGGGTGGGGGTTGGAGTGGGGAGGGGGGGTGGAGGGGATAAGGTGGGGGTGTCGAGGTTCCCTGCCCAGACCTGTGCTAGATGCCCCCAGCCCTCCCTGTGCACTGAGCAGCCCAGGAACTCGGACAATGCGGCTGGTGGGCCCTGCTGGAAGCAGGGAAGGCAGCCTGTGCTCAGGGGTGTGGCCCCCACCCCTCACACCATATCTTCTCAGAAAAGGGGCGAATGCAGGTGGAAACCCCCGCCTGTTCCGGATCCTCTTTCCAATGGCACCAGCACAGCAGTGACCTTCTCCAGGTGGGCTCTTCCTGGTCAGTGTTCCTCATTTTCAGCCCCTGGTCAAGCCCTCCTCCACCTAAAACCGCCCCCACAAGATGTATCTTCCTCTTTTCTAGAAGGCTCCAGTGGGTTCCCCTTTTTCTCCACCAGAGTGGGCCAGTCCACCAGAGGGTAAAGGTGGCAGGTTAGAGGCCACAAGGGGAGCCAGGGAAGAGCCAGACAGGGGCCTCATTCAACCGTTGCCTGGACTGAAACAGGAATTTGGCAAAGCTAGCCAGCCTCCTGCAGCCCGAGAGCCTTCTGGGGAGAGGGTTCCCGGACCAGTAGCCCTCTCTGTTTGCCTGTGTGTCTGGGTCGTAGGCACAGCAACCCAGTCAGCCCCACCACGTTGGGAAGCAGAGCTGAGAGTATTCCTCCCCTTAGGGGGTGGAGGGCAGCATGGGTCACTGGGCAAGGAGGCTGGGTTGGGAGGGTTGACTGTCCCCTAGGGTTTCCAGATAAAAGACCGAATACCCAGTTAAATTTGAATTTCAGATAAAGAGCAAATACTTTTTGAGTATAAGTATGTCCTAAATATTGCATGGGACATACTAGATATCCTGTTTGTCGGTTGGTTTTCGCTAAATCTGGCAACTCTACCCCCTGCATCCACCCCCAGCTGGAGAGACCCAGATTTCCCAGCTCTGCTTCCAGATTGGGCTGCTCTGCTCATTGGCCAGGGCCTGAGGCCCAGATAGTGTCTCAGGGCCCACGGGTGCACCTGGGCAACGGGCCCCTTCCTGTTCCTCTGCCCTGCAACCACCCCACCTCTTCACTGCCCCAAGAGGGAGCCCCCTGGGCACCACAACTGGGTCAAAGGATGGGTGGAGGTACGGGGGGGGGGGGGGGGGGGAAGGGTGGCCCTCCCCCCCATTAAAAA
>NW_005871603.1:236693-254298 GCF_000147115.1 Myotis lucifugus | reverse complement strand
TTAGGGGGGGAGGGTGTAATCCTTGGGAGAGGGCAGGGCATTTCCTCTCCAGGAACCTCTTTCATAAACTCGGGTCCCAGGGGAGGCCCAGTGCTGACCCAGAGGCTCCCAGGCTTTTTTTGTGAGACCAGAGGAGTAACCCCAACAGAGCAGAGGGCTAATTGCATCCTCAGCCAGACGGGGCAAATGGGGGGGATCCTGGAGCATCGCCCACACAGTGTGTGGGATGCCCCACATTTTGTTTTGCCCCCCCAAAAGTCTTGTCCTCCTGGGGCAGTCTCCCTGCTGGCTTCCTTCAGCCAAGCCCACCTGCCCTTGGTTCCCCAGGAAGAGCAGGGTGGGGGAGGTGGGGAGGTGGGGAGGTGCGGGGGTTGGATTCTGAGGGGCAGAAATCAGCAGGCTGGAGCTGCTGGCCCCCTGGAGCCCTTGCCCTGTGTCTGGCCTGACCCCTGACTGCCGCCCCCCCCCCCCGCGCCGCCCCCCTCGCCCCATACCCATGAGAGCCTGAGTGCCCCAGAACCACCAGCTCTGTTGGACAGGAAGCATGTGACAGGAAGGGAGCCCTCCTCCCACTGTCCCCACCAGAAGAGCCTCCAGACCTGACCAGCTGCAGTGACCTCTTATGCCCCCATCTGCTCCAAGAAGGTGAGGCTATGTCCGCAATTGTCAGTTCTCAGTTCCAGGAGGCACCCCCCCATCCCCCACCCCCAGTGTCTGCAGGCAGACACCTAAGTATGCACCCACCCCCACAGAGCCTGCTGGGCTCTATGACCTCTGGCCTTCTCCCCACCCTCCCTCCAGGCCAGCTCTGCTCAGTCTCCCTGGAGGCCCAGATTGATGCTGCAGACTGCAAAGCCGACCTTGGAGAAGGAATGGAGAGAGAGAAAACCAGTCCTAGAGGCTGGAGGGGCTGGGGCAGGATCAGAGCCCCTGGCAGAGGAGGTCTGACCACAGCGGCCCAGGCTCCAGGAGCAGGGCCCAGGGCTTGGGACAGGAGCTGAGCCTGCACAAACGCCTCTGCTCAGGAAATGGGGAGCTGGGAAGATGGGGGCTGGCTCAGAGCCTGAGGACAGGAGGGGACGCTTCCTGACGGATGTGGGGTCAGAGAAGGGGCGGAAATGGCCATGACAGCTGCTGAACATCTGGAATCACAGAATTACCCAGCGCCCTCAAGGATGTTGGGTTGGTGGGGGAGTGGTACGTGCCCAGGCCCTCTTCCTGCCTCCCTGCAGGCCGGGCTCAGCCTCTCCTCACACTGTGCATCCATCGTCTGGGTCAAGTCCGGGTGGGGGTCAAGAGCCCTGCAGCTGGTCTGATGGGGGCTGAGTTCCCTGAGCTCAGTCCCCTGGGCGGGGCACCGTTTTCACAGACTCCAGTGCAGGCCGTGGCAGGCTCCTGGGATGGTCCCAGAACCCCATGCACGAACTGGGAAGGGCCCCTGCCACACCTGCTGCCACACCTGGCTGGGCACCCTCACAGCCGAGCCTTATCCCTGCTACCACTGTAACACCCAGCACAGGTTTGGTGGCTGGTGAGTGCTTAATTCTTGTTTTGTTCTTCAACATGCAGTGAGACAGGATATAAAAAAGTTAGCGGTCCTTTCTCGGGCCCTACCTGGTACCCAGAAATATTGTCCTGCTGTGCCCTTTCACACCTTTCCTTTTTGCCTACAAACATCCACAACGTACAGTCCTGACTAGGATGGTAATTTTATTATTTGCACCCCGGCTGCCATGAGCCCCGCCTGGTGCCTGCCTGAACAGAAGGGGTGTGTGTGCTGGTGGGATTGCTTTTCCGAAATCGCGTGCTGGCCTGAGTCCTGCGTGGGTGCTGGTCCAGCCGCAAACGGATCAGCTGGTGCTTTTTGTACCTGTGGTCCACAGTTTAATGAATGTTGACTGCTCCCGACCTGCTGACAAGGCCGGCACCAGAAGCCCTTCCCGCGGCAGGCGATCCGCCCCACTTTTTGCTCTCTGCCCCTTGGAGACCCCTCACCTGTGCGACCGCGCCAGGCGCTGGGTGGTGGCCAGCTAGAAACCACGGCCTGGATCTCAGACAGCAGCCCCGGCTCTGGTGTGGAGAGGGGTGAGAGGGAGTGAGGAGCGCACGGAAAGGGTGGGCGCCCCTCCGCCAGAAAGTCCGGTCTCGGGGTCCGCCGCGTTCCTCGCCCGTGTGGGACTCCAAACACCCGCGCTGGGGAGGGAAAGGGGCGCCGTCCAGGGTCCAGACAGGCGCCCAGCCCGAGCCGGCAGCGCCCATTGCGAGCCCGCGTTCCCGGAGGAGCCTCTCCTGGCTCCTCTCTGACTCCCCAGGGGGCGGGCGAGGGGGGCGCACCTCTCCTGGTTCCTCCAAGTTGTGGAACCATCCACTTTTTTGAGAAGATGGTGCGGCCGCGTGGAAGGTGGAAGGTGTCACCGAAGGGGCAGATCGCACGGCGGCCCTGGGGAGACCGGAGGGGCCCTGGAGCCCCCGCCCAGGGGGCGGGGCGGGCATTTCTGCGTAGCCCCTCCCAGTACCCGGGTCGGCCGTCACCCCGAAAGGGAAAGCGGTGGGAGGGGGTCCCGGAGGCCGATGTGGGGGAGGGGTGACCTCCAGGCCTGCCTGCCCGGCGGAGTGGGTTGACAGCTGCCTGGCGCAGGGTGTTAGGCTCAGGAGTGGGCCTCCTTCTTGACCATGAGTCGGGGGAATCGGGGCCCTTCGGCTGCGCAGGGTGGAAGGGGAGGGGGCGGGGGTGAGGGGAGAGCCGTCGCGGACGGGGAGGGACTCTGCAAGGCCACCGCGGACCTCGACGGGACGGGACGAAGGGCCAGGATCCCCTCTGCCCCGCGGGGGTCACAGCTGGAGGAGCCGCTGTCCTTGGGCCCCACCGCCGGCACCTCCCGAACTTGCGCTGAGCGGGATCTAGGTTACAGCCGTCGCGGCTCCTTCTACGTCTCCTGCACAGATTAAAAACGGCAACTGTCCCGGAGCCGACCCCAGGGGACCCTGAACGCTCCCTCCCCCACCCCCTGGCTCACAGGCACTCTCTGTTCTCAGCGTCGGCTGAGCTCCGGGCGGCCGCTCTCAGCCCTGCGCCCCCACCGCTGGGGATCTGGCGCGAGGTCCAGCCCACCTCCGCGGCGGGTGGGAGCCGGGTCACTCCAGGGCGGGCCCAGACAGGCGAGCCCTTCTGTCCTATGTCCCTGCCCCTCCCGGCTGCCCCAGGTCTTCAGGCAAAAGAGTGGAGAGAGAAGGGAGGAGGTAAAGGGAAGAAAAGGAAGCCTCACCCCAGCCTGGGACCTGAGGGCCAGGAGGGGTGCCCCACCTTGGCTCCTGTGGTTTCTCTAGTGGGGTGCACTCTAGGGTGACCCCACGTGGACCCCCACATCATGCAGATCGGAAAACATCACCACCCCATGGGGCCCCTGCACCAGGACAGGCTCTGGGGACCAGGAAAGTATCTGGGCTTTGGGTCTGAGCCCACCCAGGAAGTCCGTGAGCGGGGAGGAGGAAGCAAAGGAGAGAGCCCATTACGCCCCCTTCAGGCCTCCACCCTGCCGGAGACCCACGCTGACCGCAGGGCTGCCCACCCTGGCTGCTTTGAAGCTGCTGGAGCCGACTCAGCTGCCAGGAGCTGGTGCTCACCAGGCCTCTCTGCTGGCTGCGTGGGAGCTGAGGAGTGACCACAGGGCCGCCAGCGGTCTTTGAAGTGCAGGGGTGAGGCTGCAGGAAGTGGGCAGTAGCCCACCCAGGCCCTGGGGGCCCCCCCCCCCCACACACACACACATGAGGCCTTGTGCTCACCACCTTGGCTGCCCAGGTGTGTAGGGGCTGGGGACTTGAGTGGGAGAAAGGAAGGGGCTGCCAGGCGACTGTGTCCGCAGCTCTGGGGCCCAACCCCAACCCTCGTTTTGCCCAGGCTCCTGCGGGTGAGGCAGTGGGGCCAGGATTTGGTCCCTCTCCCTCAGCTAAAAATAGCAGCTGGCTGTGTGGAAGCCCAGGTCCGGGGGAAGAAGCAGCAGGCTCTGCCTGGGGTGGGAAGGAGGGAAGCCCGGCAGGAAATGCCTGTGCCCTGCCCACTCCCCCAGCAAAGTCCTGGGTCAGCGGGCACAGTCCCCTGGAAAGTCCCAGGGGTGCCTTGGGACCTACACAGGGCAGGAACCTCCTGATCCCTCAGGCTGGGCCCTGCCCAGCTGACCCCTCCTGGGCCTGGGCTGGTCTTCTGCCATGGACACAAGGAGGGCAGGATGAAGGTAGTCCTTTCTCCCTCAGTCATTCCCTGCACAGATGACCTGAACTGTCTGACCCTCCATTCTCTCCCTTTGCCATCCCAACAAGAATCACACAGTCACGGAAGCCTGCCGTGCCGGGGCCAGGGCCGGGCTGAGCACCAGTGTCTGTCCCTCCCCAGGGTGTTTGCTGAGCATAAGCAGGGTCTTACCCAAGGGAGGGCTTTTCAGGGAACAAACCCAGTAGCCCTCAACCTGGAGGTGGGGAGGGCAGGAGAGGGGCCAGTAGCTGAGAACAGAAAGATGGGTAGGAATTAGGCCTTAAATTAGATTGTGGAGAGGCGGCCTGACCCCGGGGGAGGCCCTGGCGAAGAAGGGAACTTGGCATCTTGGAGGAATAAGAACCAGGCTGGAAGCTGGGGGCAGTAAGGGGGGTGGGCAGGAATGAGGCTGCAGATGGGGTAAGGCTTTGTAGATGGGTGAGCAAGTTGAAAGAAAGCTACTTCTCAGAAACCAGAAAGACTTTTAGCAAGAAAGTTCCAGACTCACGTTTGCATTTCAGAGAAATCACTGCCTCCTGGCGGAAGAGCTGGTGGGGAGTGTTAAGGCTGGAAGGAAGGCTCCAGAAGGCAGAAGAGCTGTGCCCGCATAGGTCGCCCTCGTTTCCAGGTGTGGGAGCAGCACTGCAGAGTGGCCCTGGAGGAACATGGGGGACCTGGGGTGTCGAGGGTCCACTCCAGGGGAGGCTTTCTGGTGGCACCAGTCTTCCTGGGGTGACTTTCCCGGCAGTGAGCAGTGGCTTAGGTATTGGCAGGAGAAAGTGGGTGGTTGGGGTTTCTCCAAGTGATGCCATGAGAGGGCAGAAATGCTCATACTTCCTGTATTTTTGAAAGAAAAAAATGAAATCTAAACTGGGTAAGAAGGAAGCCAAAGAGAGGGGAAGGCTGTGTGTTGGGAGAAAAAAGGGTGTTCCTGGAGCCGGGGGGTTTGGTGAGGTGCCGCAGCTCTGGGCAAGCTGAGGGCTGTGGCCACAGAGGGAGAAGGTGGAAATCATTTTCAAGTAGGTGTGGGTTTTCAGGACAGCTCACTCTGAGATGTGACAGAGTGGGTGGCTGCATGTCTCTAAGGTAAAGAGGAGGAGGCATTTGAAGAGGGGCCCACATGATGTCTCCCAGTGAGTTTAGAATGTTGGTGAGGCAGGATAGTAAGCAGCTAGGAAAATTCCTGGGCAAGTGACTGGGGAAACTGAGACAAGAAAATTTAACAAGGCTAAACAGTTTGGGGGAACTTGCAGCCAGCTTGTGAATCGAAAGACCTTATCTTCCCCCAAACAAGGGCACTTGAGAGCAAATGGTTTATACCCTCCTCCCTAACCTGATAATACATAGCTTCCATCACCCTGGCCTGGGAAAGAGAACAAAGACCCACTTAATGCCACTTCTGCCAGCTACACCCAAGGACAGGTGAAGTCTGGGGACAAATAAACACTCCAAAAGCATTTGGATGGTATCACTTCAGGGGAGAATGTTAGGCAGGATGGACAGCTACTAGGGCAAGAGGAGGGGAAGGGAAAAAAATGGGGGAGTTTATCTCACCCACTGAACAAAGAAGTCAGCAGTCTTAGGACTTGCCACAGTAAAATCACCAGATGTTCTCTAAATTCTGGGGAAAGCTGCAACAATCTAAAAGGGGGACCTTGGCCCTAGCCGGTTTGGCTCAGTGGATAGAGCGTCGGCCTTCGGACTGAAGGGTCCCAGGTTCGATTCCGGTCAAGGGCATGTACCTTGGTTTCGGGCACATCCCCAGTAGGAGATGTGCAGGAGGCAGCTGATCGATGTTTCTCTCTCATCGATGTTTCTGACTCTGTCCCTCTCCCTTCCTCTCTGTAAACAATAAAATATATTTAAAAAAAAATAAAAAATAAATAAAAGGGGGACCTTGAAACCTATAGGGATAAAAAGTATATACCCCTTGAACCCCTACCAGGCAGGGCACTCAGACTAGCCGAGTTGCCGGCTTGTGCTTTATGCTGAGTGTATTTTTTTTTGACAGATAAAAAATTGTTTTTACTTAAAAATATAAAACTGGCCTTACTCCTCCTAACTGCTCCCACCCCCAGTTATCTCCACAAAGAACTATAGAAAGTGGGTAAGGGCATGTGTACAGCTGTCTCAGACTAACAACAATTCCAGTTCTTCTTTCAACCTCTTTTCCCCCTTTCATACAAGTAGACATTGGTCCTCTGCTTTTTCGCCAAGATCTCTGAAGTGACACAAGGTAGAGGGAGGGGAAGGGTAGGAAAGAACCGTCTGTCGCCATTCTCCATTTCCGTCTCCATAGACTGAACAGGTTGTCTGGACACTGAGCGAAAGATCTCCTTGTCCACAAAACCAAGTGATAGGGACAGTGCCTCTCTGTACCGAAATCAGAAAGATGCGAAGGTCCAGGGTGCTGTTTCGGGTCCCTACTCAGTAGATAGCCTCATCCACATTGTCATCACTGTCAACCCCAAATCCTCTCCATTGTCGAAATATGACATGATGTAATCAGTTCCCTCTCCGTGTTCTTCATCGTACTCCTCTTCTGTCTCCTTCTCAGCTTCCTCTGAAGTTGCTTCTTCCACCTCCTGCTCCAGGGTCTCTAGTCTCTGTATTGTTTCCTCTATATTCTGTGGTCTTGGAGGGTCTCTTTGGAAGTAGAATGGTGGTCCGCTCCTTCTGTAGCTTCCTCACTAGGATCCTTAGCTCCTGGGGTAGACATCGCCAATCAGGGTTCCAGTCGATGGCACTGTCGGTCGGCCCTGACATCTGATATTTGTCTGAGTAACGCTCCACACCTCCCCTGGGGACAGCTGGCCGGATGAAGTAGGGGAGCTGCCTCATGGCTCCTAGCAGCTCCTGCTTCAGCGCCAGGACATACTCCCCTTCTCCCGAGGGCAGAGGCATGGGGCGGAACTGTTGTGGGGGAGGGGGAGAGAGTGGAGAAGGCTGCAGTGTGGGTGAGGGCAGAGCATCCCCCATCCCAATGCCCACGGCCTCCATGTTGAGGTCAACTGGCCATGGCCCCGCCCCCGCCCTGGCTGGCTGTGGTGGAAGAGGCCTGGGTATTTCAGAGATCCAATGAGAACCCCCTGCCGCCCCTCCCCCACGCGAAGCCGAGGCTGCAGCCAACCTGGAATCTGCTGAGTGTATTCTTAATAAATTCACTTGCTTTGCTTCAACACTGCTTTCTGTCACTCATCTGAATTCTTTCTTGTGGGTGTGACAAGAGCCAAGGAGGGGAGGAGCCCTCTCTGACTCAGGCAGCTCTTGGGTAACATTGGTACCTGAAATCTCCAAAAAGGGACAAAGGAGGCCTCCCAGCCTTCACCATTACAGATGCCCATGTCCATCACGGCAGCACCTCCCCAGCATCCCCATTCTGCTCATCACCTTGCTACCTCACTTCCCCATCAGTATCACCCAAGTCCACCATCAGAGGCACCACCATCCTTCACTCATTCACCAGTGGACAGGTATCTGTCAAGAATATATCTCCATGAGGAATCCTGTGTTACAGTGATCATTATGGTATTTAACGTTAGGACCTTAGAATGTAAGACTTAAAGCATGTAACCCTGTGTGGACCGTTATAGTAATTATTATAGTACCTAATGTTAGATATAGGAATACTGTGTGAGACCCAAGAATGCACCCTTGTAACCCCACTAGTACTGGTAAACAACCTATCTGATGGGAACGCCCAAAGCCTGTGCACACCCATAGATTAGCAGACCCCGGGTGGATCCACACATGGCAGCCGATGATAACACACACACCAACGAAGACCACGTCTACAGAGGGGTATATAACCAGACAGTCTGATCGACCCAGCAGCGCACAGCTCTCCTGTCGCCAGAGCGTGAGGACCTGTGTGTGCTCACGTCTCGGTTCCCAGCACGAAACTCTGCCCAATTAACTGTCGATCAACGAAAGAGCCAGCAGCCAAAGGCGCCGTCTACCCCTGTGTGTGTGTCAGCGAGCATCGCTGGGTGGATCCTTCCCAGCGTCTGAGACCCATCAGGAACTGGTAAATAACCCCCCTGTGTGCTTGCATCTAACCTGTTTGTCTGTGTGTAATTTCTCTGGCTCGGCTCAGACCTCGGTGCTGTCTCTGTGAAAGTGTCTGACCAGAAGGTATTGGCACAAGCCTCAAGCGGATGGTCCAGACCACCTGTGCATGTCCCGCTTAGGAGCAGCACCTATATGGGAACCCCCCGCACCTCGATATAGGTGACGGGCCTTAAATATATAAGAAATAGAAGCTATTTGGGACATCCTGTTGGGCTGTGGTCATGGCAACAAGCAACACAGGTGAGGACCTACCCTTGGGGAACTTACAGTGGTGGGGAGACCGAAGACAAACATGTAAAAAGATTTAGAAAACATGAAGCACAATGGATGACCCAGCAACCCCACTGCTAGGAGTTACCCCAAAGAAGTGGACACTCACACCCAGAGCTGCCCTAAAGCCTGCGCCAGCTGCATGAGTCCTGATGGCTCCAGGTAGGAAACACCCAAGTGTCCATGCCCTGGCGAATGGACCAACAGACTGGGGGCCGCTACAGGATGAAAAGAAAAGGAGCAAACTACTCACAAAGAGCGCATTGCAGCAGCCTTAGGGCAACCAGGTCCTGTGTGGCTTCATGCATGTGAAGTCCTGGGAAAGACCCCTCGTGACCGCACATCTGGGGTCAGCAGGGCCCAGAGGATGAGCGCCGCGAGCTCCGCAGCTTTTTGGGGTGATAGGAGTGGTCCCTCTTCCAATAGGGGTGATTACATAACTTATACATTTGTCAAAACTCATCAAATTATATGTTTGAAATTGGTGAATTCATTGTATGTAAATTATACTTCAACAAAGCTTGACTTTTAAGAAGACATAAAGCAGGGGTCCTCAAACGTTTTAAACAGGGGGCCAGTTCACTGTCCCTCAGACCGTTGGAGGGCCGGACTATAGTTAAAAAAAAAAAAACTATGAACAAATTCCTATGCACACTGCACATATCTTATTTTGAAGTAAAAAAACAAAACGGGAACAAATACAATACTTGTATTTGCATGTGGCCTGCGGGCCGTAGTTTGAGGACCCCTGCCCTAAAGCCTGGGAGGAGCCATAAAACACATGAGGTGACAGGGAGGAGGCAAGGGCTGGGAGGGGGAGGGCTGGGTTTGGGTGGTTGGCTTCTTGGTGGAGGTGCCATTCTCTTGGGTGGGCACCCGGGAGTGGACTTGATGGTTGTGTGGTAACTAACTGTGCTTACCATTCCCTTTGGTAATTTCAACTTTAGGTGAACAGAGGCAAATCCAGACTCGGGCTGTGTGCTGAGGTGGTTCATTTTCATAGGCTGTTTTAGGTGAGACATTACTTCCTGCACAGGTCACTAGAACAGGTCAGCAGAAGCTTCAGCAAATGACCAGCGGGCACTTGTGTTGGCCATGAGACTGGTGTGGGAGGAGGGAGGGACTCTGCAATCTCCCCGAGCACGCAGGGTGCTCTGGTCTGGAGCTAGCAGTCACCAGACGAGGACCTGGCTGCCCGGATGTGGCAACCGCAGGAAGTCCTCTGACTGCAGCCTTCAAGCATCTCCTGGACTCTCACTCCCAGACCAGTGAGCACATGGTCAGCTAGTCTCGGCCAGTGGTCCTGGCCCAGGAAAGGCCAGGCTCTGTGGCTCTCCGTAGGAGAGGTGCAGGAGCAAGGGGTCCCCATGGCCTTCACCCGCTAGACTGTCCCTGGGTTCCTGTCCTGGGCGAGGGAGGGCCAAGGCCAGGCTGAGGCCTACCCTCTAGAGCAGGGTGCCCAGGATTCACCTGAGGAGCGGGCTCCCAAGTGGGAGGTAAAGGCAAGTCTATGGAGTGGAGGTTCCCCACATTGTGTGACCGTGTCTCTCCCATGCTCTCCTGAGGCTGGTGCCACTGGGGTGAGTGTGTGGGTGCTCCACACCCTGGCTGGCCAAGGTGGGGCCTCGGGGGGGTCAGGGTATCTCATTGGCACTGGCTTTGCTGTCCTCCAAGTCACTGCTCAGTCACTTAGGCTGGCTGGGGGGCTGGTCCATCTTGGAAGTGGTAAGCCCCAGGCCCCACTGACCTTTTCCCCCTGTGGCCTTGACTGGGGCTGGAACCTCCGGCCTGGCGTCCTGTGTCCTGCCAAGAGGATGTCCTGTCCTCCAGGCCGGCTCCCCACCCTCCTCCATCCCTGGGGCCTCCAGGGTGGATGTGCGGGTGTGGGTGTGGAGGGGAGTTGGACGTCAGCCGGCCGCCCTTACCACTGGGTCCTGAGCTCTCCCCCCCTCCCCCAGCTCCCTCCACCCCCTGGGCCCGGATGCAGGGGACAGAGGCCCCAGCCCAGCACCTGGGGTTTTTCCAGGGCAGTGGGGTGGGGGCTAGCTGCTCCACCAAACAAAGGCTAGGGGAGGAGAGGGGAAGTGGGGCGCAGGGAAAGGAAGGGCATGCCCGGAGGCACCTCTCCACAAACTGCCTCCCCGTCTCTCCCTGGGTTTCCAGTCCTGAGCCTGAGCGAGCATGTGAGGGAGAGGGGTGGGACTCAGCTCAGCTCTAGCCCTGCCCCTCATCATGGGGGTCTTAGGTGGGAAGGGAGCTGAGGGACCCCCACGTGGGCTGCAGGGAAATTTCACTGGTTCTTGGGGAGCAGGACAGAGGGGGCTGAGTACCTCCACCTGTGGGCCCTTCCCCACATCTATCTATGAACAGGACCTGAGGGTCCTCCTACCGCCCCAGCTGGTGGCCTTTGGGCATCTGTGGGTGCGTGTCTGCCGTGTGTTGTGTGTCTCCAGGGCTAGGTGCCTGGGGAGGGCTGAGTGCATGTCTGTCTGCGTGTCTTCTGAATCTGCGTGTCTGGCATGTTGGTGAGCACGGGTGCCCGCGCCTGCCAACAAGTGCGTTAGAATCTGTACCAGGCGTGTGTCTGAGTCCTGGGGATCTGTGTGGCTTCTGTGTATGTCTCTACATGTGGGATGGAGTGCTGTTTCCCCTCTAGTGTCAAGAATGACCAGTCCCCCCCAAGAAAGCCTGGACCCCAGGAGGGGGGGACAGGAAGGCAGCTGCTGGCCCCCCTTTGTCCACCTTCTGCGCAGGCAGCTCAGCTGAGTTAAAAATAACCCCAGGGCCTCTGGAAGAGGAAGGGGTAGAGGAAGGGGTAGAGGCCGGAGGGAGGGGGCGGGAGGCCCTCCTGGCCCAGTGGGTGGTGGGCAGTCTTGTCTGCTGGCTCCGAGGCCAGCGGGCCAGGCTCCAGCAGGGTGAGCGCATCCGCCTGGCCTCATCTGCTTGGCTGCGGATCCCACCCTGTGGCTCCTCTGGCCTGCTTTAGAGAGAGGCTGAGGCAGCCCTGGGCAGTCAGCCTGGCCTGCCTGCTCCAGCCTCAGTCCCCACAGGTAGGAAGGGCCCCAGAGCCTCACCAGAGGCTGCTGTCTGCTGCCCTCCCCGCCCCCTGCTGACCCCATCAGCCTGCTCCCTGCACGAGGGTCCTGGAGATGCTGGAGGGAAGCAGAGGACCCCAGGACACTCGGCTCCCTCCAGGAGGGTCAGTGGAGGGTTTTGTGTAACTGGATTGAAGACCACGTACATATGGAAGAGTGCACACCCATTAGGGGATCTGTGTGGCTTCTGTGTATGCTGGCTCAGTAGCATCCTAAACTGAACTTGTCTTGTCACCAGCACCCAGATAAGAAACCAGGAGCACTGCCAGCCCTGGAGGCCCCTGGGGCCCACATGCAAAGGCCCTCACTGTTTGATCCTATTAACTCCTCTGGGCTTGTCTGTCATGGAAGCAGCTCTGTTCCTCCCCCCCCACCCCCACCCCGCCCCGCCCGTGACACACTGTGGTGTCTGCATGGCGCCGGGAGTCCACGTGGCTCATAGTAGCGGCTGTGATATTCCACGGGTGGCAGGCCACACTTCATTCACCTGCACTATGGTGATGGGTATGTGGGTTCTTCCAGTTTGGGGTTATTGCAAACGAGGCGTTGAACACTTGAGCATGTGGTTTCAGGTGAAGCTAAGTGCGATGCCAGTGGGCACCCTGTGGTTTTCGCTGGTCATCGGTCCCCTGAGGCTCTGATGGCACCATGGAGTCTCTCAGAAATGCTAGAATTTGCCCATGATTTCATGGAGTGCCCCCCCCCCCAAGGGATTCCTGGCATTTGAGCTCCTGCCTACCAGGTCTCTCCAGCTTTGGGGGTCTGTTTGTCCTCGGTGGGGCTGGGTCTTGGGCTGGGGTCCCCTAGGGAGGGATGGGCAGCGTATGCGCCCTCCACCAGGCCAGGCACGCCCAGAGCAGGCACTCCAACCCATAGGCCCACACCCACCCTTCCTTCCTCAGGAAAACCTGTGATCTGATAAGACCTCCAGTCTCTGGTTTTCAAAACCACCCAGGCACCAGGACCCTCAGGGGAGGAGGGACTAGAGCCCCACACAGCTGTCTGTAGCAACTGTAGCCGGCAAACCTGGCTCTTGGGGACTCCCTGCCATCCTGATGGCACAGCGCTGACGTGACCCAGGGTAGGGGCTCAGAGCAGCCCTGGACCCTGGCAGGGTTGGTGATGTGAGGTGAGGTGGTCACACCAGGTGGGAAGGTTCCTCCTTCCAGCTCCTTCCACCACTGACCCCCTGGGCAGGACATCCCCTTTTCCCAAGGCCTTGGCCAAGGTCCTGGGCCCCTCCAGCTCCTCACCCTGGATTCCCCCTCCTGCCCTACCTGAGCCTATGGTGACGGTCAGTCACTGCGCTATACCTCACACCCTGGGAAGATGCCCACTCCCAGGGCCAGCATGACCTCTCCTCTAGCTGACCTCTCCCCGGGGTCTGTCAGCTCTGGGGCAGCTCCAGCCCACACCCCCGCAGAAAATGCAGCAGAAAGCCAGAGCCCCTCTCTGTCCGCCAGCCCTGCACTCTTCGCCAGCGGCCTCTCTGCCTCTCTGCCTCTCTGGTGTTGGCTACCCTCCTACCCTCCTTAGGACAATAATGCTGACAAAGGGAGTGCCTGGGGCTGCTTCTGTGTTGTGCCACTTGCTCAGCCTGCTGAGCTCTATCAGCAGGTGGGTCCTCTCCCCGGGGGGGGGGGGGGGGGGCAGGGCTGGGAGTGAGGGCTGAGGGACAGAGAGTCACTAGGTGAGGGCGCAGGGCGGCCATTCCAGGTGTAGGAGACAGCAGGTGCGGAGGCCCTGGGCTGGGCGAGGGTCACTGTACTTGAGCGCTGGCCTGCTGGGCACACAAAGCTGGTGGTGAGCAGAGGCCGAGGTGTGTGTGCCAGCTCAGCAGGCGCTCTCTCATCCCAGCAGGGTGTGCAGGCTTGGAATTTGGGGGTCCTGAGGTCAGCTCAGGAGCAGCTCGGAGGATGGTTGGGGAGGGCATTGAGCAGGCTGGGAGGCAGGGGTGAGGGATGCCCAACCATCCATGATGGGAGGAGGAAGCGGTTTTCTATTTCATTTCAGATGTTTCCTCCTCCCTTCTGGCTGTGCTGACCTGGAGGGGACCCCGAGGCAGAGCTGTGCTGGCTTCCGTGGGAGGTAGCACCCCATTAGGGGCGAGGGCTGACTTCATCCTGGAGCCGCAGGGGGAAGGGAGTGTCCATCCAGGGCTGGTCCCACCTGGGAAGGACTAGAGGTCACCTTGCCCCATCTTTTTGTTGTTGTTGTTAATCTTCACCCAAAGATATTTTTTCCATTGATTTTTAGAGAGTGGAATGGTGGGAGACAGAGACAGAGAGACAGAGAAACCTCCATTGGTTGCCTCCCGCAGGAGCCCCTACCAGGTGGGAGATCGACCTGCAACCCAGACATGTGACCTTGACCGGGAATCGAACCTGAAACCCTTTGGTGCACAGGCCAATGCTCTTACCACTTGGCACACCGACCAGGACCATCTCACCCATCTTAATGAGGACCCCAAGGCCCAGAGAACAGACCCTTGTACCCACCTTCAGCTGGCCAGGGGAGAGAATCCTGGGAGGGCTGTTGGGGTCAGAGGTTGGGGATCATTGCAAAGGGAGGCTGGGCCAGCTGGGGTCTGGGCCAGGAATCCGAGACCGCATTTCCTCCAGGCCCAGCTGTGGGAGCTGCCTGGGGCCCAGGGGTCCCGAGCGGGCTCTGCCCTGGCCCCTGCCCCAGTGACAGTCTGAAAGGCCCAGTGAGAAGGAGGGAGAGTGCCCGGAGGTCACCCCACTGCCAATGACCTCTCTTCACCTCCCAGTGATGGCAGGGAAGGGATCCCCTTTGTCATGGGGACCCAGGCCAGCTCCACGCCCTTCCAGGCCTCCCCCCCTCACGCTGAACCTGAAGCCCTGGCCTCCCTCGCACCTGGGCTAGTGGCACCTGGTGGCCCCCTCCGGCTCCCTGTCCTGAAGACAGTCAGCCACTTTGCAGTCTTCCTCCGCCAGTGGCAGCCTGCAGCCTGCTCGCCCACGTGGCGTGGCCCGGGGCCTTGGACGGTCCTCAGGATCTCGGTCCGCCCACCTCCACAGCCAAGGCCCGCACCCTCCGTCCAGAAGCTCTTGTCCTCATTCCTGAGGCCTGGGCCCGGCCAGCTCCTGCCCAGAGTCCAGAGCTGGCCTGGCTCAGAGGCATGGGCAAAAGCATGCGGGACGCAGCAGCGTGGACACTCCTGCACAAAGCACATTTTGCGGGAGGCTGATTGACGCCCGACACCGGGGCCTGAGGAGGAGGCTTGAGGTCTTGGTTGATGATTGGTTGGGTTTTGAAGGTTTTGCTTTTGAAAAAGAAACCTTTTCTTTGGCGAGAGTTTTAGATCTGCAGCTGGAGCATTGCCAAGCACAGAGTTCCCTGGGCCCCTTCCCGGGTCAGTCTCCCCACATTGTCGTCTCCCACATTGTCTGTCAACATTGAGACCCCCGCCCTGGCCCCCGCATCCACTTTTCTTAGACGAGATTGGATGTTACCAGTTTCTCTGTTACCGTCCTTCTGCTCTGAGGTGCCCCATGGCAGCCCCGTTTCCTGGGGTCCTCTGGGCACGTGACCAGGCGCCGGTGAGGAGGACCCGTCAGTAGTTTCCCAGCAAATGTGCCGTCTCCCTCCTCTTCCCAGGATCACACCGGTCTGGCTTGCGGATATGACCCCCCCCCCCATGTCCCAGTCCAGCAGCTCTGGACACTGAGGAGCGTGGTGTCCCTTTCACCTGCATGGCTATCGGCAGCGATCAGCAGCTTCTGCAATGTGAGCCCGGCCTGGGGAGCAGCTGTGGCCTCCAGCAGGGACTGAGCCCCGGTCCCCTTACCCTGCTCCAGGCTGGTCCCCTGCCGCCTCCCAGTTTCCAGAACCCGCCTGAGATGGAATTACAGCCCCAGGCCCGCACCTGCCATAGGCGGCAGTGTCTTCCGGCTCTGCCTGGCTAGGACCAGCTCGGGTAGGGTGCCTGCTCAGTGCCCAGCAGAAGCAGGTGGAGGCCCATGTGGAGAAGAGCGGGGATCAGGGAGGCCACACAGGGTCCAGGGTGGCAGCAAGGCCAAGACTAAGGCTCTAGAGGTGGCCAGAGGTCAGGGAGAAAAAGACCAGGTCCACGCAGGGTGCTAGGGTGATCTTGGGAGGCCCAGCAGGAGGGCAGGGCCTGTTGGCAGCAGGCAGCTGAGACCTCAGGAGTTGGGGCCACCTGAGGCTATGGAAGGCTGATGGCCTGGAGAGAGGCCTGGCTGGAGAGACGAGTGCCCTCCTGACCACTGCCAGGCCAAGGCTGCTGGTCAGGCTGAGCTGCTCACAAACCCTCAGAGGACAGGCCCCAGCACCACGCTTAGCCCCCAGGCTGGCCCAGACTAGGCGCTGACTGTCCTGCACCCTGCTCTGGTCTTCGCTGCAGCTGGCACTGCCCCAGCCTCTTCCCTGTGGCCCTGCCCTCTCCCTCCCCCACCTCTGTTGGTGGCCCTCAGCTCCCAGCCCCTTCTCCTGCATTCTGTCCCTATCCTCTGACGCTAACCCTCCTGGGCACACGGTGGTGATGCCCAGCCTGTCCTGTAGGGAAGGTCTGGAATGCAGAGCCCTCATGCCAGGGCCTGGGGGGTGGAGGGAGCCAGGCTCAGGAAGGAAGGGGCTGGCAGTTGGAGTGGCCTGTTGGAAGGACGGTTGGGGGTGAGACTTGGAATAGAGACGGGGCGACAGTTGGCGGTGGCAGCTGGAGTGGCAGTTGGGGCTTGGCAGGGGCGCAGGCCAGGAGGACAGTGGGGTGGGGCCGCCGTGGGTTGGCCGGTAGCCCCTGGCCCAGAGCAGCTCTGGAGGGTGGTCTCCGGGAGGCCCAGCAGGAGGGCAGGGCCAGCTGGCAGCAGACAGGCTTCGCCTCAGGGTGGGGCTCTGCTGCCCTCGCCGCTCCTGTGGCCTGCAGGACCCAGGAGGATGTGCAGAGGGGGTTTCTACCCGCAGCCCGGGCCCACAGGCCTGCTGTCTTCTCTCTGCCGGCCCTCAGCCTTGCGCCCTCCCCAGAGGCTTCCAGCAGGGGCTTGGAGAGGGCAGGCACAGGTTCTGGGCAGTTCCTGGGGAGAGGCAGGACTCCCAGGGCTGTTGCCATGGGGACGGCTGGAGATGAAACAGGCAGATTCCATGACCAGTGATGGTGGTTTTAGAAAACCCAGCCGATCCGTGATTCTCTCTCATCACTGATGTTTCTCTCTCCCCCTCTCCCTTCCTCTCTGAAATCAATAAAAATATATTTAAAAAAACAACAACCCAGTGGGAATGATGGGGAAGCTGTGCCCTGGGAGAAGGTGGGGCGTGTGGCATTGGCCCTGGCAGGGTTCACCAGGGGACCCTAGGAAGGAACATTTGGAGGAATCTTTGCTGTCCCTCTCATCATCTTTCCCAAAGCTCCTCTGAGGCTCTGCTTCCCAGGTGGGACCTGGGAGGCAGGTCCTTGCTCTCTCCGTGGCATCAGAACACCCACATGGGGCATGGGGCATGGGGCATGGGGCTGGGTCCCCTTCCAGCTCCTCTGCCCCCTGAAGCCATGTGGGGTTGGAGGGCAGGCAGGGGGCTGGCCCAGCACATGGCTGTGAGCACAGGGCGGGGGCTGTGCCAGGACCCTCTGGGAGGCCTGTTGGCCATGTGGCTCAGCCACCGAGCCTGTCCTCCAGAGGCCTGGTCTGTAGGAGGTGGGTAACATGCTCTGGGGCTGCCATTAGCAAGTGTTTCTGTGAACCCGAAGGTTTTCTGGGCCTTGGTCCCTGAGCCTAGCCCTGGCCTGCTGATACTCATTCTCTCCAGGACCCAGACCGCCCCCCCCACCCCCCAGGCATCAAGGTGTCCCTTGGGCAGGCTCCAGACACACTCACCCGCGTGCTGGGGGTGCGTTTCCAGAATGACCGCTACGCAGCCTTCAGCAGCACAGAGCCCAGTCGTCCAT
>NW_005871603.1:234065-236593 GCF_000147115.1 Myotis lucifugus | reverse complement strand
CTTAGCAGAGCTCATCGTGGCAGGTACCTTAGCCCTTGGGCCTCCCAGACACCCATGCACTGGCCTGCTGCCCCTGGATACTGGGTGCCCTGGCCAAAAAGCATCACTGCGGCCAACCCCACACCCTTGGTCCTCATCTGTTCCCCAGAGCTGCTTCTGCCTTCCCCGAGGCCTCCCATCCATGGACAGTGAGGGCTGGCTGCGGGCAGGCGGCAGATCCCTTCTGGGGTCTGGGCCAGGCCGAGGGCAGTGCATGTCGCCTTCAGCAGGGTTCAGGGGACCCCAGCAAGAGAGGAGGCTTTGCAACCTAGCCTGGCATCTGCCGGGTCCTGTATCAACTTAGCTAGTGCTGGACACTAACAAGTGGGGGTCCCTGGGGCGGGGCTGCGGCACCTCCCCATCAGACTAGAGGCACTGAGCTGGCTCCAGGCGCCCAGCTGCTGCTATTACTTTACTTTTCTTTAAGTAGATTTTTTTATTGGTTTTAAAGAGAAGGGGGGGGGGGAGAGAGAGAGAGAGAGAGAGAGAGAGAGAGAGAGAGAGAGAGAGAGAGAAACATCAATGAGAGAAAAACAATTGATGGGCTGCTTCCTGCACACCCCAACTGGGGATCAAGCCTGAAACCCAGACATGTGCCCTTGACCAGGAATCCAACCGTGATCTCCTGGTTCATGGGTGGATGCTCAACCACCAAACCACACCGGCCGGGTTGCTCTTCTTTTTTTAAATGGTAAAGGGTGTTACTAACTCACAGAACAATAAACGTCTAGAGATAGGGTGGACTTTAGGCATGGCTTGTTCAGGGCTCTCTGGGACTGTTTTTGGTCCTGCCTTTTGGTGTATCAGCTTCATCTTCAGGCTACTTGCCCTTCTGTTGGTTCTTGGAGCAGAAAAGATGGGAGTCTTAATCCACAATCACTGGCAAGGCTGCTGCAGGGAGGGAGGAACCTTGATTCGTCATCATGCAGGGTAAGGGAGTGAGGAGAGGGGCTCAGGGCCCTGGGGACTCACTCCAGAACTCAGCAAGGCTTTCCACCAGGACCATAAGCCCCAGCTGGCAGGTGGGATGGGCCTGGAGAGACAAGGCTTGGTTCTCGTGGGCAGGCCTCCCGAGCAACGCCCGAACCACTCTGTGCTCCAACCAAGGCAGCTGAGCAGTGGACGTGCACGCCAGCAAGGCTGTTCTCGGAGTGTCGGTGTGTGTAGCTCTCCCAGGAGAAACTGTGGGAGGCAGGGAGGCATCAGGGATTAGGCTCTCCTAGGTTTGGGGGGTCCGCAAGCTGCCCCAGGCTCCCTGGCCACCTATCCTCTGAGGCTACACTTGTGCCCAGGTAGGCAGGTGGGGGACACTTGCAGAAAGACCTCTGTCCCTTCAAAGGGAGAAAGCAGGTGACCCTCCTGGAGGCCTAGAGGCAGCCACCGGCCAGGGCAGTTGAGCCCAGGCCCCCTGCCAAGGCCCAGGATACTGGGATCTGTTCATCCAGACCAGGAGGATGTGGCTGAGAGGGTCCTCCAGAGAAAGGCGGGGGAGGGGGCTCCGAGCGAGCAGCGCTGTCTGCACAGCCACTCACAGGCACCGCCGGGAAGCGGAGGGAGTGTCCCGGCCTTTCATCGCTGGCTGCCAGACCTACGTTCCCGCTGGTTCACTCCGGGAGAATTCCACCCCACCCCCGCCCACCCGACCTGCCCTCCCACTGCAGCCCAGTGAATGCCTCCTTCACATCCTGAGAAAGCATCCATAATGGCCCGCCGCCTCCCACCTCCCGAGGAATTCCGCGGCGCAGGGCCCGCAGGGAGGCAGGGCGCCTCCCCATTGGATAGCTGGTCTTGCTGGACTCCCCTGCGCTGCTGGCCAGCCACAGGCTCACCTCCCTTCCCACTGCCGCGCCCGGGAGAGGAAGCGAAGTGGCCTTTGGCCCCGCACAGGCCAGCCAGGAATGCGGGGCCACGATTCCCATGACGCCTGCCCCAGGGCTCGAGGACAGCGTGGGGGAGCAGGGACGCGCAGGCCCCTCCGGGAAGCGGCGCTCGTGATCGCATGCGAGGCGTGCGGGCCCCTCACCCCACCAGACAAACCAAGTGGCGGGAAGGACCACTGCGTGTGGCCGCCGGTGCTCCTTAGTTGGTCAAACTCAAGCCCCAGCGACATGCACAGTGACGTGGCCCGCTCCCCTAGGCGCGTCTCTCCCGGGGCGCGCTCAGGCTCCCCCGACGGCGCGGGCGTGCGGTGCCAAGGCCCCCCGATTGCACAAGGGCACGGGCCGTGGGAGCACACTGGTTGCGCAGAGCGGGGCCCGCAGAGCCGCCTGGGCGCGGGGTAAGTCGCGAAGTTTGCGAGACGCGCGCCGCGCAGCGCGTCGATGAGCGCGGACAGCCTGTGGCCCGGAGACCGCGCCTCTGAGTCACTGACGCGCGGGTTACACCGGTGCGCTCATCGGACAGGGGCTGGGTGCCCTCGCCGACCCGAGTCTCCCGCCGGGGGTACATCGGCTGTGCCGAGTTGCGGGAAGCGGCGCGGGTGCCTGGAG
>NW_005871603.1:195644-233182 GCF_000147115.1 Myotis lucifugus | reverse complement strand
CTCAGACATCGAGAGGCGTTCCCGAGGGACTGGTAGAAGAAGCGAAGTTGCGGCCCGACTGCCCCGTTTCTCTAACCCTGGGCGCCTCCTGTCGCCGCCGCCGCCGCGGTCCCTCCCCCGTCACCTCCGAAAGGGAATTTTCCAGCTGGTAATTTCTGCTGCGTCAACGCCCGGCCCCAGGAGATGTCCCGGGGGCATCCTGGCACCCCTCGCCCGCGCCGTCCCGCGCGCCCCCCGCCCGCGCCCCGAGCCGCACCCGGACCCGCCCGCGCCGAGTTTGCCAACAGTCGGAACTGCGGGAGGTGGGTGCGGGAGGGTCCCCGCGCTTTGCCGGCCTTGGGGGTCATTGTCTCCCCCTGAAGCCGGGCACCGGCCTCGTCTCCATTTTAATTACCGGCTGAATCTGGGCTCTGGGGCCTGGGGGCCGGGTGGCTAGAGGAGCTGGAGGGGACGAGGCACCCAGAGTGGCGAGGGGTGCGCGGAGCCGACGGGGCGGGCGAGGGATGGGGTCCACAGCGAGCAGTGTCTTTGTTTCTTTGTAAATAGACATGTCAGTTTCACAGGGTAGCAGGAGTCGGTATCTGACAACTCAATCCCAACGTCAAATGGGGGATTTTCTACGCCAGGCAGAGGGCTCTGGCTAGTTGGGGTACCCTCAGCCCCGCTGGCAAATTCATTATGTGTAGGTTTAAAGGACCTCGCACAATAGGGCTTAACCAAAGCGAGGAGCCTGGGTGGAAACCAAATGGGGCAAAGAACAGGTATTTTCTGAGACCGAGGAAATATAAACAAAAGAAAGTTTGAGATTGTCAGCGAATTTCCTCAGCTTTCCCTGCTGCAGTCTCAGCGATGCAGTTGTCCTGGATCACAGGGCAAGATTGTCACCCTCATTGTTTAAAGAAATGCTGATCGGCACCCGGCTGGGCGCAGACACCTGTGCGCCAAGTACTTAGGCGCACTTACATTGTCTTAGTTGTAGAATCTTTCTTATTGGATTTATTATCAAAGGTAACTTCCCGTTTGGGTAACAGACTTGTGGGTTCTCTGTTGCTGGCCCGCCTGCTGCCTGCACGAGGCAATGTTTCCACTCTTTGAGAATGGAAAATAGTTTTTTCATCAGAAGGAAATGTATGGAAGTTTCCTTTTTACGTGAATAATGAAGTAAACAATAGTATTTGACCAAAGTGGAACCCTTCCATTGGGCATAGTTTCTGATAGCTTCAGATGTTTTCAACTGACACTTTGGGATGCCTTGTTATTCCAGAAAGGGTTTAGCAAATGACAGGCATATTTAAGGAGAAGTTACTGAAGATTGAAGGAGGAACTTAAACATTGTGTCCCCTTAAAAGCCAGTAGTCATTTCCACATCCATTACTGGAGAGGAGAAGGGAGGGTCATTGTGAGAGTTCTTTGGGAAGTGGTGGAATGTACTTTTGCTAGGCTGTTCACAAACCCAGACCCAGCCCTCCTCACGCCAGGACAGCACGCGCGAAGCCTCGCGTGGACACGGCGCACTCAGCCTTGAGCTGCGGTTGGATGAGATGCGCTCTGTCCAGGTTTGGCAGTTTTGTGTTTGCTGTGCGCAGACGCGTTCACAGCTCCTTCCCGGTGTGGGGAGGCTGGCTGGTGCCAGCAGAGGCATCAGGGTGCCCCTGGCCCCTTACACCCCAGCAACTCGGTCACACATTAGCACCAGAAGGTGGAGGCAGACAGGGCCCTGGAGGAAGTGTCCTGAGGGTGATGGGCGGTTATCACTGGATGAGGTATTGTTTACAAACATGTTAAGCTGAATTAAATTTTAACAGAGTGAACTTTCCAACATTGTCCTTTTGTGGAGTTTTTCAAATTAAGGGAAATTGGGCCAGTCTGTCCCTGCGGTCTGTGTTTCTGGGACAGCTGTAGGCTCTCAAGCTTTGTTCTCCACCAGAGGCCTGAGACCAGCCGCCAAGGGCTGAGCAGACCCACTTAGTGCGAGGGGTTCAGGAAGTTCCTCGAGCCTGGAGCTGGCGCTCGTGCCTCCCTCTGCAGGGGCTTGGTGCGCAGTGCCCTCCTGGCTGCTGTCAAGGTGCCAGGAGAGTTCTAGAAACTACTGTCCTCTTGTCCCCACGCTCTGGGGCTTATGTTCCTGCCCAACTCATGTGATCAGAAAAATGCAGGCTTTTTCTTCTCTCTGACTTAACAAATTTTACCCTGAAGTCGGCTGAGTGATGGGAGATGGCCAAGACTTCCCCTGTGAACAGGGGAGATTCTTGTTGTGGCTACACGTTCGCTTCGGTGGCCTGTCTGCCAAGATAAGCGCATGAGGACAATCTCTGCTGAGGCCACCGGCTCCGTTAAGTCTTTGCAACATGGCTTTCCTGTTCTCATCCTGGTCCTCATGTCCTCGGCTCTCGCTATGGCTTTGCTGTGGTCGGTGTGGTCAGGGTCTAGGGCCGTGACATCAGCAGCAATTCCCTTTCCTGCGATTCTAGCTTCAATGCTGTGTGCTTTGCATACCCATATGCTTACTGCCTGTGTTCGCTTGTTAGTGGTGGCAGTACAGGCCTGTGCTGGTGTTTATTCCACAGAAGAATAAAAAGGCTGATGCTCAAACTTGACCCCGGCATATGATTTATGTAACCGTTTCTGTTCAGTGTCTGTCTGCCCTGCCACTTGGCTCTCATAGGTTTAAACATTACTAAGTATGTGCTTTTAAATCCCACCCGAGGGTACTTTTTATTGACTTTTTTTTTTCAGAGAGAGGAAGGGGGAGAGAGAGAAAGAGGGGGAGAAAGAAACATACATGTGAGAGAGAAACATCAATGGATGGCCTCATGTATGCACCCTGACAAGGGATCGAACCCGCAGCCTCGGTATGTACCCTGACAAGGGATCAAACCCGCAGCCTCGGTATGTGCCCTGACAAGGGATCGAACCCGCAGCCTCGGTATGTGCCCTGACAAGGGATCGAACCCGCAGCCTCGGTATGCACCCTGACCAGGGATCGAACCCGCAGCCTCGGTATGTGCCCTGACAAGGGATCGAACCCGCAGCCTCGGTATGTACCCTGACCAGGGATCGAACCCGCAGCCTCGGTATGTGCCCTGACCAGGGATCGAACCCGCAGCCTCGGTATGTGCCCTGACAAGGGATCGAACCCGCAGCCTCGGTATGTGCCCTGACCAGGGATCGAACCCGCAGCCTCGGTATGCACCCTGACCAGAAATTGAACTCACAACCTTCCAGTGCACAGGACCACACTCCGACCAACTGAGTCACCCAGCCAGGGCACTAAATATTTCTAAACATCACTTTTGGGATTTAAAAAAATTACTAACCTAGATATTTTAGAGCAGAAAGTTGAGAAACAATATTGGTGTATTTTTCAACAGCATTTATAGAGGTTTTGCATTTTGACAGATGTGTTTTTTGAATCAGATGAGACACATTCCCAGGATTTCTTATTCATGACAGTCCTTTGGCCTTACCCCGGACCTGCTGTGGCCCAGCCTCAGACCAGGGCGGGGCAGCGTTCCTGCAGGGGCTGGGGCTGCCGGATGGGGCACAGGACCCTCTGCTGTGACCTGGTGCGCATGAGAAAGGGCCCAACAGTTCAGGGACAGAGTGTAGATCACCAGCGGACAAGGGGTGGTCTGAGTCTCTAACAACACGGCCGCCCCACCCTGTGCAGCACCAGCCCCACGTCCAGCCTTGGAGCAGCCTGGCTGATGCTGCCGAGAACAGGGCTGTGGGAAAGCAGGACCCGGCCGGGCGGCTTTCCCGGGGCTGCCTGGCCCTGGGGTCGGTGGCCTTCCAAAGCTGTCAGTGCGCACAGACCACGCCTCGTCCTCGTCCTCAGAGGAGCGGCCTTTCCTGGTTCAGGGGCGTCCCGTCTGCTCCCTCAGCAGGACCTGCTGTGCCAGCCCCTCTCCCCCTCGCTTTCCCTTTCAGCAGGTGGCGTCTCTGTCGTTTCCAATTACCCACAGAGCTGAAGGGGCCCACATATGTGTGGGAATGATTGCTTTTTAAAATGTCCTTATTTAGGTAAAGTTTGGGCAGCATGGCCACTCGCCTGGGACACAGGTGTTTGTCAGACACTTTTGTTTCCCTCTTTGCTTCATCTCTCCTTCCATGTGATTGCACCTGCTGCTCGGAAGACGGGGCCCTGCCTCGCCGAGTGGTGCCCCGGGCCTGCCCGCCTTCTGTCTTCCTGGAGCAGAAGGAAGGCACCTGCGCCTTGGGCCGCACCCGGAGGGTGTAAGGGTCTCAAGTGCAAAGAGCTGCCTCTGTGAGGGGTGGATGTGGGGTGGTCACCGGCTCAGGTCCACAGTGAGTGCTCAGTTGTAGGGACACGCCTGGGGCGTGGAAGATAAGCCATGGCTCCTCACTGGGCAGAAGAACAAGTCTGCCAACGCCTGAGGGCGCTGTTGCCCTCCAGCCAGGCTTCCCTGTGACACCGCCCCCCACTCCCCCCAAGGGACCAGGCTCAGGGGCTGTGCTGGGTTATAAAGAAATGTCAGGGCTGCCCTAACCGGTTTGGCTCAGTGGATAGAGCGTCGGCCTGTGGACTCAAGGGTCCCAGGTTCGATTCCGGTCAAGGGCATGTACCTTGGTTGCGGGCACATCCCCAGTAGGGAATGTGCAGGAGGCAGCTGATCGGTGTTTCTCTCTCATCGATGTTTCTAACTCTCTATCCCTCTCCCTTCCTCTCTGTAAAAAATCAATAAAATATATATTTGAAAAAAAAAATGTCAGGGCTGGCCCTGGGTTTCTGGGGGGCGGGGGGGACAGATGCAGCCGGATAGGCTTTCTAGAAGTGCACACACGCAATCTACTGACTCTGCCTGGCGGGAGCAGCGTGTGAGGTGAGCGGCACCTGCCTAACACCCGGGTAGTTTTGCAGAGAGGGGGCCTGCCCATGGGCACTGGGGTGATGGGCAGAGCTGATCCTGAGAAGGGTGGGCCGGGCCAATTGGAAACAGCATTGTGGGGGTGGGCAGCGGGACCGGGAGGGGGCCCTGCAGCCAGAAGAGGTCGGTGGGGGGTAGGGGGGCTGGGGGCCTGGGGAGAGGGGGAGGGGTGGTGAGATGGTCAGATGCTCGTCTTATCCTCAGAGGAGCTCTGGGGCTTAGAGTCTCGCTCGGACTGGCCGCTGCCTGTCCAGGGCAACCAGGCACTTAGCTGGAGACCACCCCAAGCCTCTAGCCCAGGGGTGGGCAAACTTTTTGACTCGAGGGCCACAATGGGTTCTTAAACTGGACCGGAGGGCCGGAATAAAAGCATGGATGGAGTGTTTGTGTGAACTAATATAAATTCAAAGTAAACATCATTACATAAAAGGGTGCGGTCTTTTTTTTTTTTTAGTTTTATTCGTTTCAAACGGGCCGAGTCCGGCCCGCAGGCCGTAGTTTGCCCACGGCTGCTGTAGCCTCTAATGCACCCTCGTGGCACCTGAACCCTCCCGTCTGCACTGAAAGCCCCGGGTTCCTGCCAGCCCGGTGGCCAGCAGCCTCGAGCCAAGCACTCTTCAGCCACACGTGCCCACATCCCTGGAGGAGCAAGGCCACTACAGGAGTCGGGACAGAGAGAGGAGGATGCAGCCGTGAAACACTCGACTGTCTGGGGAGCGACGGCCGCAGCCGGGCAGGAGCTCCGTGTCCTGGTCCCAGCTCTGGCCGCACCCCCTCCGACTGCGTGGACTAGGCAGCGTGCTCGGGGCCACCTCGGCGTCCTCCCAGCAGTAGTTGACGTTGGGAGTGTCTCTGGGTTCAGGGCACGTGGCCCGGAGTCTCAGGCGCAGCCTGTTGCACACAGGGCAGCCGGCAGGGCTTCAGGTTGATCAGGGACAGGTGCTGCCCTCCGTGCTCCCTGCCTGGCGCGGGCATCTTGCAGTTCCTCTCCATCAGCACTCTCTCCACTTCTCTAAGATGTTAGGAGTGAGAATTCACTGCTGAGTAACATGTAAAGGTGATGGTTTTTCTGTACAAACCTTCTGAGATCAGAGAAAGTTATGGACGTAAGTTCTTGTCAGGCCCTGAGTGAGGACGGTGCCCCGTGGCGAGCGCTGGGGCCGCCCAGGGGGTTCCCGGGCTGGACGTCTGGGCAGCATCCCGCAGGCACCTGGAGCGGCTGTTGCTGGTGTGTGTGTGTGTGTGTGTGTGTGTGTAGCGTTTGACTTCCAAAGGGCAGCTCAGGGAGTCGGGACCCTGGTCAGACCAGAGCCGAGGCTCTTGTCCGAGGGAAGCTCCTTGGAGAGACGCCTCCGGGGTCACAGCGTGAGTGGCACCTGCTGGTGACAGCGGTCACTTTTGCTTTCGTTTCTGGTTGTACACGGGCGACTCCAGAAACAGCAGCGCCTGTGTTCTCCGTGAGGGTGTGGTCGTGGCCGTTGTCTGTGCTGATGCAGGAACTGCCCCTGTATGAGCTCGTGGCTGCCATTCTGTGTGAAGACTTTGCTTTTTTTATTTCTTTTTTTATTTTTGTGTGTGAAGACTTTTCTTCTCTTCAGCCTCAGAGTGTGTGGAGAACTTTCCAGAAATCATCAGCAGACATGCTGTCCACGGTGCATCTGTGACAGCCCTTCTGGCCACTGGACAGGGCACGTGTGATATCGGGCGTTTCGACTTTCCCCGGTTTCCTTGCGCCGCTGGCAGCAGAATGAGACAGGGCAGAGTGAGCGGCGAGGCTGTCTGCGTGCCCCTTGTCGTTCACATTGGGTTGCCAGTCTCTCCCTGAATTTGGTTGGACAGTGGAGTCAACATTTCAGGGACTGAGAGATGGGTTTTAATCTTTGTTTAATCCTCACCCGAGGATATTTTTCTGTTAATCTTTAGAGAGAAAGTGGAAGGGAGGGGCAGAGACAGAGAGAGAGAAACATCGATGTGAAAGAGACACATTGACTGGCTGCCTCTCACACAGCCCAACCAGGGGCTGGGGATGGAACCTGCAACCGAGGGACTTGCCCTTGACCCACAGGCCAATGCTCTAACCACTGAGCAACCAGCCAGGGCTGAGAGGCAGGTTTTAAATGTTTTTGTCTTCTGGTCCGGCCCCTGGTCATGGATAGTTTCGCCTTTTTCTGCGTGGTGGGAACTCCGGGAGCCAGAGACCCTGGGGCAAAGGGAGACGGCGCCAGGCCCGAGGCCCGTGTGGCAGAGGCCCCTGCTGCTTACTGATGAGCAGAGCTCTCGGGTGGAGTGGAGCCGAGGGTATTCCCGAGGTGTGCCTGTGCGTGGGGGCGTCGGGAGGGCCGGTGGGCAGTTCTCCTTCACCTTCGAGATCCGTGTGTCCCTCGGAGGAAGCACCGCTGGCGCAGCATCACCTCTCAGCTGACCTGTCCATCACCTGGATTTGCTTAATATTGCTCGCAACAATCTCATTTTTTAAAAATAAGTTTTTTGGTTTTTTTTTTAAATTTTTAGAGAGAGAGGAAGGGAGAGGGAGAGAGAGAAATATCAATGATGAGAGAGAATCATTGATTGGCTGCCTCCTGCACGCCCCACACTGGGGATCGAGCCCACAACCTGGGCACGTGCCCTGACCAGGAATTGAACCAATGACCTCCTGGTTCCTGGGTTGACGCTCAACCCCTGAGCCACGCTGGCCGGGCCACTCTCACTTTGTTTGTGCCTTGTCTGAAGAATCAGGAATATTCATGCAGTCATGAGTTTGATATTTTGTTTTTATTTTTCCTGACACACTAACACGAGCATGTGACTTAGGAGACGCTCTGTCTGTGAGGTGGCCAGAAGCCGTTTTCGGTGCAGCTGTGGTGTAAGGACCAGCCCTGGGGTCTAGCATACGGAGGTTCACCCTCCCTGTCAAGCTGCACCTGGAGGACCAGAGCCCACACTTGTCTCCTGCTCGCGCCTCTCCCTCCGCAGCTGCTGCCGCTGGCCAGGGTGAGAGTGGCTTTACCTCGTGGCTCTCGTGGAGTGAAGCGATGGACCGTATCAGTGGTTCTCCGCTTGACCCCGCCACAAGCTACTGGATGGGGCAGGCCCTACTGGCAGGACCGTCGGGGTCTCAGTCTGTGTTGCGGGGCCTTTCCTATCGTCTTGGTTGGGAGAAGTGGGTGAGTTAAGTTGCCGTGTTATGAGTTTCTGAGGCCGTTGTGACAAATACCACAAATCTGGCGCCTTTAAATGGTAGAGATTTGCTCTAGCTGGTTTGGCTCAGTAGATAGAGCGTCAGCTTGCAGACCAAAGGGTCCCGGGTTTGATTCCAGTCAAGGGCACGTACCTTGGTTGCAGGCTCCTCCCCGGCCCGGGCCCTAGTCAGGGCTCGTGCAGGAGGCCAATCGATGTGTTTCTCTCACATCGATGTTTCTCTCTGTCTTTCCTGCTCTCTTCCACTCTCCCTAAAAATCAATGGAAAAATATCCTCAGGTGAGGATTAAATAAGTAAATAAATGGTAGAGATTTACCCTGTCACATCCGGGAGGCCAGCAGTCAGAAATGCAGGCGTGGGCACAGCACCGCCGTCTCCACAGGCTCCAGGGCAGGGGCCTCCCCGCCTCTCCCAGCATCTGGGGCCGCCGGGTGCTGGGGGTCCTGGCCTGGGCGCAGCACCCATCTCTGCCTGGTTTCCTGGCCGCCTCCTAAGGACCCAGATTTCCCTTTGTTGGTTTTTGTTAATCTTCACCAGAGGATATTTTTTTCCATTGGTTTTTAGAGAGAATGGGAGGGAGGGAGGAGGGGAGGAGAGAGAGACACATTGATTGGTTGCCTCCCACACGCTCCGTGCCGGTCCTGGGGATCAAACCTGCAAACCAGGAATTAGACCTGCGACCCTTTGGTGTGCAGGCCGACGCTCTGGCCCCTGAGCAGCACCAGCAGACTCCCCTCTTCTTTTAAGGACACCAGTCAGACTGGATTAGGGTCACTGTAATGACCTCATGTTAACTTGCTTTTATCTGGAAAGACCCCATTTTCAAATGAGGCCGAGTCCCAGAACATATCTGCATGGGACACAACCTGACAGCAGCACCGCTAGCGCTTCCCTTTGCTGGACACACTTCCGCACAGGCCTCCCCGTCCCTGCCTCTGTCCAAGCTGCACCGCCACGGCCAGCTGTCGCCTGTCACGGCGGCTGTCCCCCCGAGGGAAGGCCCGGCAGACCACGTGTTAGGGACTGCGCCCACACACCAGCCTCCAGCCTGCACCTGCAGAGGGCACGGCGCGGGTCCTTGCTCTCCTGCGCCGTGTGTCCCGCAGGGAAGTGAGAAAGCAGAGACCAATGGCGACACTGCCGTGGAGAGCGTCACAGCGGCCCAGGGAGGGCGTGAGGAGACCAGGCACTTTGATGGGGGTGAGTGGAGGTGAGGCCCAGGGTACCTACCCACGGGGGAAGTGGAGGGCCAAGAGGGGCCCACCTGTCCCACCAGGTCACACCAGGCCCTTTTCTGCCCTCCAGGCAGCTGGTGAGACCTGGGCCCCTTTGCCAGCAGCGCTTTTGACGCTTCACCTAAGGGTCCCAGAAAGTGGAGGGTCACAGCCGTTGAAATACTGTCTTCAAAGCTTAAGAAGACTTCCGTGTGCTCTAATCACATGTGGCACTTGACGCTTCACACAGTGTGACCGGCAGGTCTGAGAGTCTGAAGCAGCACTGAGTGCGGGGGTCCCACGGTCGCTGCAGTGGCCATGGGCGTGTGGCTTCTGCCGGGGGCTCCTGGGGGGCACTTTCAGGGCGGCCGATGCCCCCAAGAGTTTCCCTTTGGTCTTCAGCAGTTGGTCTGGGGCCGGGCTTTGGCAGCTGCTCTGCCCAGAGGGGGCAAGAGGAGCAGTCTGTGCTCCGTGGGGGTCCGGCAGCCCTGGGGCTCCCCCTCCTGCAGGGCCCGGCCCCAGGAGGCTGCCACACATGCGCTGTGCTGTCAGGAAAGTTCGTGAGTCAGCACACAGGGTCCCTTGGTGCCCCCCACATGGGCGCTCCCACTGGGAGCAAGGAAGGTGCTTGCGTTTCTCGCGTTTATGTCGACCTTCCCTCCTGGACGCGGTTCCTCTTGGGGCCGTCCGGCCCAGGCGAGCGTTGGGAGGCCACAGGGTTCGTGGTGGAGTTTTATGAACAGGAGCTTGCTTTGGAGGGAAAGGGGATGTGAGCACATGTTCTGGGGACATGTCTCTGCTCTGATCTCTGCCCGTATTTTCTTATAAACTCAGCATCAACGTCAATGGCATCTTATTGCTCCACGTGGGTGTTGTTCACTTTAACATGTCACAGTTTTCTCCTTGTCGGGCCCTTGGGTGCTTCTTATTTTCCCGTCGTCAGCAGCCGCGCTGGGAACACCTTGGGACAAAGTAGCATTTTGGGTTGTTTCCTTGGTGGAGTCTGCGACCCGCATGACCCCTGCTGGGCGTGTCCCCACCACCTGAGAGCTTTAGGGCTTCACAATTCAGTTTACTTTGGACTCTTTTCAGAATCTAGTACATTTCACTGGGTTTCTTTTAGGCCCAGACACCTTTCACACTTTAACATTAAGTCACAGGATTCACTTTGATTTTAAAAGCAGAAGAGATGGGACGAGGGATTCGCCCAGCCCCCAGCCAAGACCTTCCGTGTCAGCAGCTCAGGGCTGCTTCCCGCCAGGGCCCGGGGAGGGTGGTGTGGGCTCTGGCACACCTGGGCTGCCCAGCAAGCACTGACGGGACCCCACGACCCCGTGTGGGCAGCTCCTGCACAGCGGGGCCCTGAGGACGGGGACACCCCCAGGAGGGATCTGGGTCTGGTGCAGAGCCTGGGGCAGGTGGGGCTTCCCCGCTGCCTGGCTGAGCAGCCAGCACCGTCCATGCCGTTTCCTTCCGCGTGCTGTGCCCCTGGTGGGAGGGCAGACGTGGAGAGCCGTGTGTGCCCGAGGCCCCAGAGCCGGCGGCCCCGCTGGCGCATCCCTGCGCTAGGCCTTGGCGGGTCCCACTTCTTTCCTCGTGAATCGTGGCGTTTCATTTCTTAAAGCTCCTTGGAGCCCGCCCCAGCCTGGAGGGCCTTTCCCAGGGAGCGGGTCTGTCTCCCTCAAACGACAGGGCAGGGGGTGACCTGGACCTCCTGGCCTCCCCAGGTCACAGCTGTGACCCCACGCCTGGATCTGGCCAGGGAGGAAGACCCGCCCTCCCCAGAGCCCTCTGACTGGTGTCGGGCTGAGTGCTGGTGGGTCCAGGGGACGCCCCAAGCTGGGGCCCCCTTCTGGCCTGGTCTGTCCCAGCTTGGCTCCTGTGTCCTTCACATGTCCCTGCCTCAGGGCCCTGTGGCCTGGCCTGTGCCCCGAGCTGGTGCTGCTCAGCCCCCTGGTCAGAGGTTCCATCAGCTGCTGTGTGGTGCCAGGGGCCGTGTGACCTGTTTACTGCTGAGGTCCGGTCAGTTGTGGACCTGGCTGTGTTGGCGATGTCGACGTGGACGGGAGCCCGGGTGGTGGAGACAGGTTCTCCCCGTGGAAGGTGCTGCCCCCGCACAGGCAGGTACCGCTCCCCCCCCCCCCCCCCCGCCTCACCTCCTTCATTCAGCTCCTGATGAGTGTTGACCTCTCAAAGGCCTTTGCTCTTTTTTTGTTTTATTTATTTATTTACTTTAAAAATATATTTTTATTGATTTCAGAGAGGAAGGGAGAGGGAGAGAGATGGAAACATCAGTGATGAGAGAGAATCATTGATTGGCTGCCTCCTGCATTCCCCCCACTGGGGATCAAACCCACAACCCAGGCATGTACCCTTGACCAGAATCGAACCCAGAACCAGGCTGAAGCTCTTATCCACTGAGCCAAACCAGCTAGGCCTTGATAACTAATTTCTTTAAAAAAAAAGTTTTATTGATTTCAGAGAGAGGAAGGGGGGGAGAGAGAGAGAGAGAGAGAAGACATAGAAATGTCAATGATGAGGGAAAATCATTGATCGGCTGCCTCCTGCACGCCCCCTACTGGGGATCGAGCCCGCAACACGGGCAAGTGCTCTGACCGGAAATTGAACAGTGACCTCCTGGTTCATAGGTTGACCCTCAAAAAAGCCTTTGCTCTTGCAGAAATGATGTCAACTTGGTCAGTCTGAACTCTGCTGGACACCAGAGCGGACGTGCGACTCAGTTTGAACCAATATCTGTGCTCCCTCGGCGTGCAGGCCCGGGGCAGCCAGGCCCTGCCCGCTGTGCACGCAGCTCCTCACCTAGACTGTGGCTTCTCTTGTTTTCAAGGGACACAACTTTTTGTTTTGTTAAACTTCACCCGAGAATACATTTTCTATTGCTTTTTAAAGAGTGAGAGAGACGGAGGGAGGGAGGGAGGGAGGGAGAGAGAGAGAGAGAGAGAGAGAGAGAGAGACATCGATATGAGAGAGACACATCGATTGGCTGCCTCCCACACCTGCCCTGATCAGGGCTGGGGATCGAACCTGTAACCCAGGGATGTGCTCTTGACCTGGACTCGAACCCGCGACCCTTCGGTGTGCTGGCTGACACTCTCACCACTGACCCATGCTGACCAGGGCCAGGGATACAGCTTTTAAGGAAAAAGAGACTGATTAAAGGCCCCAGCATGACACTGGGCGTAAACCAGCGTTGCCAAAGGTTAACCTGGTGTTTCTGGCCCAGGGTCCTTTGAGTTATTCTTACAAGTTTTCTGTGACTGTAAGTGTTTCTCCCAAAAAGTTGAAAAATACAACAAAAGAGTCCATCATAGTGCTCGATGGCGTTGCTTTTATTTCCTACTTAGATTCTTTTCTTACTGGCACGGAGCACAAATCACAGGGTGTCTCAGATTTAAAATTCACAGAAGTGGTTTTTCTGCCTTGTTAAACCTATTCTTTTTCTAATAAAAATTTTAAAATTTTCTAAAGTTGATGTGACTTTTCCTAGAGCTTTTGTAACAAAGGACCACCACGAAAATGTATCTTGTGACCATTCTGGAAGCCAGAAGTCGACACCAGGTGGACAGGCCGGTCCCCCAGGAAGGGTCCTTCCTGCCTCTTCAACTGTCCGGGTGTCCTTAGCCCCTGGCACGTCACAGGCCACGTCCCTTCTGCTCGCCCCGTCTGCACGTGGCTTCCTTCTGTGCGTGCCTGCACCTACCTGTCCTTCACAAGGACAGGAGTCCTATTGGGTGATGACCCTTTTTCCAAATAAGGTCACATTCAACATGTCTTTTTGGGGGACACAATTCAGCCCATGGAGGTGCATGACTGTGCCGCTGCCCTGACTGCCGTGAGCTGTGGCAACCAGAACATCAGACCCACGCGTGGGGTTGAGCTCTGAGCTGTCACCTCCGCTGGCGGCTCGGAGCCTGGACACCAAGGGTGAGTGGCCATGGCCCACAGCTTCACTGCCCACATTCCCCGCCCCGGGGCCAGGGACTGACTGTCTTCCCACTTCTACCAGCATGTAGACATTTTAAAAGTATTTCTTGAGTTGAAAATGTAGTAGTGTCGCTGCCTGTTAAGATCAGCATGGTCTCCTTTGGCTGTTTTGGGGCAGTGGTTAGAGTGTCCGGCCTGTGGACCAAAGGGTCCCGGGTTCGATTCCTGGTCAAGGGCTTGTACCTTGGTTGCAAGTCCCCACCCCCATAGGGGCACGTTCAGGAGGCAACCAATTGACATGTCTCTCTCACATCATGTGGATGTTTCTATCTCTCACCTCCTCTTTCCCTTCCACTCTCTCAAGAAAACAAAGGAAAGAATATCCTCAGGGTGAGGACTTAAAACAAAAGAGCAAGCATGGTTTAAAGACAAAAGGTCCAGACCCAACCCAGTGTAGCAGGAGTTGCCCTGGGTACATGCATTGAGGTGACTTCTTCCCCTTTCTCTCTTCCAACCCAGACCAACTTCCCCCCAGTGGAAGCAGAGAAATGGGAAGTTCCCAGAGCTGCCTGCGACTCTGCCTTCAGGTGAATGCTGGGGCCTCCCGGCCCTAGGCCACTCTCCCAGGCGCCAGAACCTGAGTTAGGACGCCTGGGACCAGGTGGTGGCTGTGCTCGAGGTCTTCTCTCTCCCCTTGAAGCGCTGGCCTCTGGGTTCTCCATCTTGGTGCCTGGTGCCCCAACCACCCTGAGGTCTGGCAGAATTCTCAGCCAGCAGGCCCTGAGCTGGTTGCAGGGTCTTTTGCTGGCCCTGCCCAGTCTCATGGTCACTTGTCCACCCTGAGACACAGGCTCATTGTCTCAAGGTTCTGTGGCTGACTGGGCTCAGCCGGGTGGTTCTTCTGTCCAAGTGATGTTGTGTGGGGCCACAGTCTTGGAGCTGGGCTGGAATGGCCAGGGCAGGTGGCTCAGCGGTCTGGCACCTCATAGAGGTTGGGGCTTGGCCTGGAGGATGGGGTGGCTGCACCTTTCTCTCCACGTTGGCTCAGGTCTCTGCTCCTACAGCTGAGTAGCTGGACACAGACCCATAAAAGTGCAACGTAGACGCTGCTCCTTAAGCTCTGGCCAGGACTGGCTCTGTCCTAGGTCAAGTTCAGAGTCAGATGGGCTGCCCAGGGCCCTGAACCTCAGAGTGATGGCCCATCCTCTGAATGCCTCCTTGTGGGTACTCCCCTTGAGGAAGCTGCCCCCAGCCCAGCCCCTCCCCAATGGCCCCTACAGCACTTTGTATTGACCTGGAATCACCCTACTCTGGCCTAGCCCTCAGGGAGTCATGGGGCTGCCTGCCTGGGCAGGTGGGTGATGTCCTCACAGTGACCCAGGCTGCTGAGCACATCCAGGCTGGCATGTAAAGGGATTGGGCTAATGTGTGATGCAAATACAGTTACCATTTGGCTCTGTCAAGGCGTACAGCCGTGTGACGTGAGCTGGGCAGGGAGGGGACACCTCATGGTGTTTGGAGGAGGGTTGGCCCTGTGTGGTTGGAGTGGGGGTGCAGGAGAGAGGAAGTAACATGTGAGCAGGCGGGGAAGGTGCTCCGGGCTGATGGAAGTCAAGGAACTGAAAGAGGCCAGAGCAGCAGGGAGGGAGGAGCGGAGGCTGAGGGTGGGGCTGGGCCTGCAGAGCCCCTGCCCAAAGGGCCGGCAGTGGGCAGGTGGCCGTCACTGGTGTGCATTTTCAGAAGGTCACCCTGGCCGCGGCTGGGAGATGTCACACTCAGCAACCACAGTGTCCATTTGTTCTCACCAGAGAACATTCAGGCGACTGGCCATCTAGAGATGACTTCTGCTAACATTTTTGGAGTATTTCTTTCCAGTGAGGAGCTCATTTAAAATATTTATTTTTTAAAAATGTTTTTGATTTTTAGAGAGAGAGGAAGGGAGAGGAAGAGAGATAGAAACATCGATGAGAGAGAAACATTCATCAGCTGCCTCCTGCATGCCCCCTAGTGGGGATTGAGCCTGGGTGTGTGCTCTGACTGGGAATGGAACCTGCGACCTCCTGGTGCATGGGGTGACACTCAACCAACTGAGCCACACTGGCTGGGCTCAATTTTAAATTTTAACACGTAACCATGAATAATAATACTATGTCTATAAGTTTGATTTATAAAGTGGGTTTTTCAACACATAGTGAACCATCTGAACACATCAGCATGGGAAACGGTGTCGCACATGAGGAGGGAGCCAGGGGTCAGGGCTGCCTGGTTCTGCGGGACATGCTGGGCGTGACCACCGTGCTCTCCCTGCACAGCGCGGTGCCGGTGGCCTCATGGCGCTCCTCGGGAGCGGAGGCAGTGTGTGGGTGTCCTGGGTTTTCCTAACAAAGGACCACACCCTGTGTCCTAAGCAACAGAGGGTTATTCTCTCCTGTGCGGGAGGACGCGCCAGAGGTCAGGGGCGGAGGCCGCGCCCTCGGGGGAGGCTGAGCAGGGCCCGTCCCGGATTCTGCAGCTTCTGGTGGTTCCTTGCCTCGGAGCAGCGTCTCTGTGCTCACAGGTGCTCCCTCTGTGTCTGTGTCCAAACTCCGCTGTTGTAAGGACACGGGCCACGCGGGGCTAGGGCCCCTCAGGGGCCTCATCTTAACCAATTTCATCTGCAATGACCCTCTTTCCAGATAAGGTCACCTTCTGAGCTCTTGGGGGTTAGGACTTCAAAAAATGAATTTTGGGGGGACAACATCCACCCACAACAAATGTCAATAAATATAAGTACAGGTTTGTAGTTGAGCAAGAATAGTTTCACAAAAATAGATTTCTGGTCAACTTTATTAAGGAGTAATTTACGTACAAATACTGCTCTCACTTAGTGTGAGCGAGCTCACCGCTCTGCCCGCCCGGCCTGGCCCAGCCCTCCTGACGCCTCGGCTCCTTCCCAGTAGACTAGGCTGTGTTTTCTAGTTTCATAGAAATGGGCTCATACCTTGTCCCTCTGTCTGGCTTCTTTTCTGCAGCGTAATTATTTTGAGATTCGGCCATGGGTGTGGAGGGATGTTCAGACAAGCTCAGGAGTGGGGGGTGGGCGAGGTGCCTGGCCTCCACCTGCACGGCCTGCCTCGGGGTGCACCTGCCTGTCTGTTCGCCTGTTGGTGCGCATTTGGGTGGATTCCAGATTTGACTGTTATGAGTAAAGCCGCTGTGCAAGTCCTGCGTGGATCTGTGTCTCCACGTCCCTTGGGTAGGTTCCTGGTGTTGGAATTGTCGGGTCCTAGGGTGTTTGCTCAACTTTGAGACACCGTCAAGCTGTCTTCCAAGGTGGCTGCCCATCTTACGTTCCCAGCAGCGGAGTGCGGTCCCAGTGCTCCCTGTCCTCGCTGACATTGGCGCGGTCCCTCCCCCACATCCCGGTGGGCTGACGAAGGTGAGCATCTTCCTGCGTGGCCACTCGTATGTCTTCTTTGTGACCTGTCTGTTCAAAACGTGTCCCGTTTAAAAAAAGTCTCACCAGTATAATTGCAAAGACCCGTTTAGTGAAACTGGGCCCAGACGTCCTCCTCCTCAGGAGGCTGTGGGAGCTGCCTGGCTTCTGGCGCCCAGATCCACAGTTTGGTTCTAGCGCTACAGTTATCTTGTTCCCACTTTAAACAACAGCTGTCTGTCAGATTACACTTTAAGGAAAACTTTAAGTAAGTTTAAGTTAAGCCTCACTGAAATGCAGAGGCGAAAAGTCAGAGGTGAGAGGCAGTGTGGTGATGTTTGAGAGGGACGGTCATGTCATATGAGCTGTTCCAAATTCTCGAATGTGACCCCTGCCCGGAAGCAGGGCGCTAGCGGTGTCCTGGGCCCTGCACAGACTGGTGCTCTCGTCCGGGTGGAACAGGGATGAGACGGCTAAATTGCATCCACTGTTTTACATTTTTATTACAACAAGTTGCCTCCCTGGCAGAGCTTCTTGGGGACGAAAGGAAAAATTACCCTGCCCTGCTCCCAGAGTTACGACTGAACACACAGTGCAGCTGGCGAGCCCATTCGGCAGTCTTCACGCCCCACGGCCCCTGTGATTCTGCAAGAGGGCGACTTCTTGGCCTTATCCAGGAAGCACTCGTACTTGCAATGAAAGCATCAGGCACATTGCCTGCCCAGACAGGACGGCCTGGGGAACCCCTTCGTTACCCACAGCCCGTTGGGTCATGTGTGGCGTCACCATGTCCCTGGCTGTCCATGGCAGGGCCACTCATGAGCCCCCAGCCCCATTCTGGCCAGCTCGACTTTGAGGGTTTGGTCTGGAACATGGATTCAAGTTCTTTTGGTCCCAAAGTGGTTGTTTCAAGGGGTGCCACACGTGCCCCTTGGGTGCATGAAAAGTGTCCTCTGCTCTGGGCAGCAGCACAGGTGATCAGGTTATCTGTCCATAGGTGTGAGCCCACAGGTTGTTCCTGTGAACTGATGTGTGTCCTGTGAACAGATGTGTGTTCCCTGGACAGGGGTGTGTGTCCCGCGGCCAGGTGTGTGTCCCGCGGCCAGGTGTGTGTTCATGGCCAGGTGTGTGTTCCGCGGCCAGGTGTGTGTTCATGGCCAGGTGTGTGTTCATGGCCAGGTGTGTGTTCGCGGCCAGGTGTGTGTTCATGGCCAGGTGTGTGTTCATGGCCAGGTGTGTGTCCCATGGCCAGGTGTGTGTTCATGGCCAGGTGTGTGTCCCATGGCCAGGTGTGTGTCCCATGGCCAGGTGTGTGTCCCATGGCCAGGTGTGTGTCCTGCGGCCAGGTGTGTGTTCATGGCCAGGTGTGTGTCCTGCGGCCAGGTGTGTGTTCATGGCCAGGTGTGTGTCCTGCGGCCAGGTGTGCCTCCATTGGATGATGCACTCCACCAAACAGGGCAGGTGCTCTGCTGCCCTTGCCCTCACACCATGAGCTTGCGTTCGTCTCCCGGGTGCCCTCACTTGTTGGTGGGTATATGACAGGACTGGCTTTGCTGTCCAGGTTACTTCCATTTTTAGGGTCACAGTTGCCAAGCAGTGACCGGGCAGCTGGCCATTGGGCAGCTGTTTTTCTTCTTTGGCCAGGTAGGCTGGACCCCACAGACATCTTCCTGATACTGAGAGATTTTCAAATGAAACACAAATGCAGCTGCCACCCTAAGCTTCCTGGGATGGAGCATGTCCCTGGATTCCCGCAGCCGATGAATCTACTGAGAGGATCACTACCTTCGATTACTTTTAGGTCCGTGTCCTCGTGCCTTTTTCCCTAATGAAAATGTCTTGTCTTCGCACGACAAGTCTCTATGAAGCACGTGGTTTTTAAGCTGTCCTGACTGAGGAATAACCTACTTCAGCACTGGCCGTGCCGCCTGTGAGGTTGTTACTCCTCTGTACACGGCGCTGAGCTCCCTCCCCCTTCCCAGAGGTCTTCCTGGTTCCTGGGGTCTGTTTCACTGGCGAGTAGAGATTTGTGCAGGTAGGAAAGCAGGTGATGACGCCAACACTTCCTCTGTTGCACACGGCGCTTTGGCTCTCCCATCGTGTGGCCAGCAATCAGTCGGATGCGCTAGTGGAGTGAGGTCACACTGGAGCAGATGGTCCCAGGCCAGCACGACTGGTGTCCTTATAAGAAGGGGCACAGGGACAGACGCGCACACAGGGAGATGCCGTGGAAGGGGGAGGAGGGGTGGGGATGGTCCACAAGCCACGGTGGCCAAGGGGTCAGCCACTGGCAGGTGCACCGCCCTCAGCCTTCAGCGGGAGGGACCTTGCTGACACCTCTGTCTGGATTCAGGCCTCCAGATGATGCTAGAACAAAATTCTGTTTTTTAAGCTGCCTGGTCTGTGGCACCTTGTCCCAGAGAAACCAAGGTAGGCAGCGGAGAGAGAGGATGTGGCACACAGGCTGGGAGACACAGGCAGAATGCACGGTGGAGGGGTGCCGCATGGAGATGAATAAGGTACTGCAGCTGCCCGAGGCCCCCCTGGGGTCCTGGAGGGTCCAGATCTGGTCCAGGGCCTCCTCCCGGGAGCTGGGGGGGGGGCAGGGGGGGGCAGCATTCTGGAAAGTTTAGAGTGAAGGCTGTGGCGGCTCAAGACTTCTGTAGGAAGTCTTCCCCTTTGTGTTTTGTTTTTAGGATGTTCCTTCAAAGGCGAGGACACAGGTGACTTAACCTAGATTTTCCGTTTGGGTAAGAACTTCGCTTCACTACTGATGGACATTGTCCTTGTTTCTGGAACATTTGCTTTGTGTTCTGAGAGTTTGCTGTATGTGTAGGATTCTGTCCAAAATTCGTGTCCATGCTGAGGGCCTTGAACCAGAACCTCCCTTCCCTGCCCCATCCTCGCCGGGCCCCCTGGGTCGGTGCTCCGGGCCTTCCTCCCACCTTCCTCCTGCACGCACCCCGGCCACCGGTGTGGGTAACTGCCCTTCTTGTCCCCACAGAGTCTGTAGGAGAGGTGACACCACGGCTTCCCAATGAACAACCGGAAGGAAGATATGGAAATCGCGTCCCACTACCGGCACCTGCTGCGAGAGTTGGACGAGCAGAGGCAGCACGGCGTCCTGTGCGACGCGTGCGTCGTGGTCGAGGGCAAGGTGTTCAAGGCCCACAAGAACGTGCTGCTCGGCAGCAGCCGCTACTTCAAGACGCTGTACTGCCAGGTGCAGAAGGCGTCCGAGCCGGCCACGGTCACGCACCTGGACATCGTCACGGCCCAGGGCTTCCAGGCTATCATCGACTTCATGTACTCTGCCCACCTGGCCCTCACCAGCCGGAACGTCATCGAGGTGATGTCCGCGGCCAGCTTCCTGCAGATGACGGACATCGTGCAGGCGTGCCACGACTTCATCAAGGCCGCACTGGACATCAGCATTAAGCCGGACGCCTCGGATGAGCTCTCGGAGTTGGAGATGGCTGCCCCGCCCGGCAGCAGTGCCGACGCGCTCATCTCCGCCGTGATGGCCGGAAGGAGCATCTCCCCGTGGCTGGCTCGGCGCTCCAGTCCCACCAATTCTTCTGGAGACTCGGCCATTGCCAGCTGCCACGAGGGAGGAAGCAGCTACGGCAAAGAGGACCAGGAGCCCAAGGCCAACGGCTCTGACGACCTGTCTTCGCAGGCGCTGTGGCCCGGCGACGCGGGCTATGGGCCCCTGCACATCAAGGAGGAGCAGAGCTCGCCCTCTCACTACGGAGTGAGTGAGCCGCCCGCGGCCAGGGATGGCTCGACACAGAACTCTTTTTCTGAGCAGGTCGGAGGGGATGGCTGGCAGCCCACGGGCCGAAGGAAGAATCGGAAAAACAAAGAAACCGTCCGGCACATCATGCAGCAGGTGGAGGACGAGAGCCAGGCCGGGTCCCCGGTGCCAGCCTTCTTGCAGACGTCCGGGCGGCCATTCAGCGGCCGTGACTCAAGTAAGCCTTTCCTTTGTTCCAGGGGGGCTCAGACACTGTGTGGGGGCTGTGGCTGCTCGCTTTGTAGACAAAGGGACACATTCCCAGGCTCACACGGGTGGCTTCCCCTGGTGTTTTACTCGCAGCCACTGGGATCACTGCAGTGGGGGCTGTAACTCGCTGTGCTGAGCCCGTCTTCACGCTGGACGATGCTTTGTGTCTGTTTCCCAGATGAGTAAATAGCAATTAAATGTTTACTGAATGTCAGGTGCTCTTCCTGGTGGTAATTCTGGTCACGCTGCCTTCTCAGTGGCACCTGGGGAATGAGCATCCTGGGGATTCGAGGGCGATGGTCAGGGTTAGGGGAGTCCTCTCCAGAAAGAGGTTAGAAATCAACTGAGTGAATGGACATAGATGGGCAGAAGGCAGCAACTGTGGGGTGATAAGCCCTGGAAATGTCACAAACGCCGTGTGCTGGTGGGGGCACCCACTCCCCTGCCCGAAGGCTTCGGGGACCCTGGGGGCTCTGTTCCCTCCTCCTCAGTGGGAAGAGTGCCGTCTGGCCCCGGGCACTGTCGCTTGCATCGCTGTTGTAAAATGCCCGAACCACAAACGACACCCTTGTACAGCTCACTGGCATTAAATATAGCCGCACTGTTGTGCAGCCATCACTATCCGTTTCCCAAACTTTCTCTTTATCCCCAAATTGCAACTCTGTATTCATTAAACAGTGGCGCCCAAGATACACTATAGCCTGAAGTATTCCTTCTCAGCCTCATGGCCACTGTGTCTGCTGGGTGCTGGGTTGACCAGGGTGTCGGCCTGGCTGGGTGACTTCGCGTGGGGTGTCCTGAGATGTCAGCCCCCTGGATGTCAGCCGGTAGCAACCGCCCCCTAGTTGTGACAACCAAAAAGTCTCCAGACACTGCAAATGTCCCTGAAAGGCAGCCCCAGGCCTGCTGGAGTTGAGCCAGACTCAGTGAGAAGGAGGGCGGTGTCTGAGCTGATAGGAACGCCACCCATCCCCCTGCTAGCAGTCGGTGAGGAGAGGGACAGCAGTGTCCCGTCTGCTCTTACCTCGGTGTCGCCATCCACCAGCTCTGATGGGACCTGACGAGCAGCAGCCCCCGGTGAGTGACCAGGACAGAGGCTTTGTCCCAAACCTGCTGAGGGTCCGTGCCAAGGGGTCACCTGCGCTGAGCTATGGGAGGCCTTGGACAGGAGAGCGTCTATGCTAAGAGACAGCAGCCTGCTGAGCCGTGGGCTGGAGGTTTTAAATGCACTTACCAAGCAGAAGGTGTTTTTAGAATCCAACAAGTGATTTTGACTGTGTACTCTTGTTAATGTCTTAAATCCCTTGGGTTACCAAGGCAACCGTGAGCTGCTCCTACTGGATGGTACCGAGTTGCTAAGACAGGACGGAGGTTGTGGGCTGGCGTGGGGCTGTCTGCCTGGCTCAGGGTGTCTGCTCACCCCGCCTGGCCTGGGCGGGGCCGGGAAGTGTGTGCTCCTCAGTGAGGACCCTTTATTTTCATGAAAGATTTACTGGAGCTTAGAGAAGAGTATTTTTTATTCCTGGCCTGCTTATGGAGAACAGGCCCTTCCCGAGGAACACATCACGTGGTCACCACCGTGTTCAGGGGGCAGGCATGGACGCTCAGGTGTCCAGTCCAGCGGTGGCAGCCCGTCCTGACCCCTCTGTGCCCCCTCAGCCATGCTGACTCTCGGGCCTATTACTGTTTGGAGTGATATTTTTCCTAGCTAAAGGCCAAGTGCATTCTAGCCTGCTGGCTTGCAGGGAAACATCCCGGAGTCACGTGTGATCACAGCATTTCATGTGTGTGTAGGTCGTGGGAAGTAGCATTGACATGTGCAGACACGTGTGCAGACAGTGATGTTCTGGGTCCAGAGGGACCTCATGCCAGGCCTGTTGTCCCCTCGCTCCCCGCGTTCCAGCCTCACCCTGCCTGTGGCCCCGAGGGGGCGGGTTTATACCCCGGGACCAGGAAGAGCCCAGGGGCTTTGCGCCAGGCGTTCCTAGAGGCCCCGCGAACACAGTGCTGGGCAGTGGGTGAGCCTGTGGGTTTAGTAAAGTAAATGTTCGCGCCTGAGCTGAGACCATGGCATCCTGGGGTGCGTGGGGCTGCAGAACAGCTTCTGGTGGGTGCTGGCGCTTCTCGCTGGCCACGCCCACCCGCAGCCTCTCTCTGGGCTGAGTCCGAGGCTCCCAGCCCCTCCGGGTTTGTCGGGTTTGTCGCTGGGGCTGAGGTGGGAGCCGGTCCGGTCCGAGACTGTGGCCTCTCTTCTTGTCCCTCCTGGAAGGTGGGGGGGGCGGGCGTCCCCCGACCAGCATGCCTGGCCATCCTGCCGTCCTGCACCCACAGGACAGCGGACTCTTGGAGAAGCTGGAACCGCCTGTGTTTGTTGGTTAACTGACAAGTGAGTTCTCGTGGCCACGCCCGGGCCAGGTCCTCCGGCCGGCCGGGGATAGGGAAGGTGCTCGGGAGCTTCTCCTACCCGCGTTGTCCTTCAGCCGATTTGATCATCTCTGTTGTAGAGAACCAGCTTGCTTAGTATTGCATTTGGGAGGAGAGAATCTGAATGAAAAGTAACCCTACATGCTCCCGCCAGTCCATCAGGGCGGGGCTGGCGGGATGGTGCTCTGTGAGGGCACGGGGGGGGGGGGGGGGGGGGCAAGGGGGGCCTAACTCAACCCCCCGGGGGAGGGGGCCGGGCCCACGGGGGGGGGGGGGGCCGCCCCGGGCCCGGGGCCCCCCGGGTTTTTGGTTGGGCCTCTGTGGGTTGGCCCCCCGGGGCCCACTTTGGGAAAAATCAACTAAAACCCCCCCGGGCTTTGCTGAGCGGCCAGTGTAGTTGCTTTTCCTTCTCAGGGCCCCCCGGACAGAGCTGGGGTCTCCCTGTCACGCTCCAACCAGAGGGAGCTCTGAGGAAGAGCTTGGATGTGTTGGGCTGACGAAGGACAAGGCCCTGGGCAGCCATGCCAGGCGGCTGGACACCGCTCGGGGAGGGGGTGCCCCAGGCCGCCGCCACGAGCACGGCTTCTTCCGCGCGCCACGAGTTTGTGTCCTTGGCGTCCACGCTGTGCTGGGTGCTGATGCGTCTTCTGTTGCCTGAAACTAGCAGCGCCTGTGTCACCGGCCTCTGGCCCACGGACGGCGCCGCTGCCGCTGCCGCTGCCGCTGCATGATGCGCTTCTGTGCGCTCTGCGCCTGTCTGTCTTGTGTTTCCATTTCTCTCGAGTAGACACCTCGGCATGGCGTGTCTGAAGGGCGGCTTAGGTGTTATAAGGAACAGTCAGACTTTTTCTCTTAAATATGTTTTTATTGATTTCGGAGAGGAAGGGAGAGGGAGAGAAGTAAAGAAACATCAGTGATGAGAGAGAATCTTTGATCAGCTGCCTCCTGCACCCCCCCCACTGGGGGGTCGAGCCTGCAACCTGGGCATGTGCCCTGACCAGGAATTGAACCCTCAACCTTCTAGTGTATGGAACGATGCTCCAGCCACCTGAGCCACCCAGCCAGGCTGTCTTTTTGTTGTTGTTAATCCTCACCAAGGATATTTTTCCATTGATTTTTAGAGAGAGTGGAAGAGAGGGGGAGAGACAGAGAGAGAAACATTGGCTGGTTGCCTCCCACAGGGGAACTTGCAACTGAGATACATGCCCTGGACCAGAATCGAACCCTGACCCTTCAGTTCACGGGCCGACACTCTAACACTGCGCCAAACTGGCCAGGGCTCGCTCTTTCTTTCTCTTTCTTTCTTTTCTTCCTTTCTTTCTTTCTTTCTTTCTTTCTTTCTTTCTTTCTTTCTTTCTTTCTTTCTTTTCTTTCTTTTCTTTCTTTTCTTTCCCTTCCTTCCTTCCTTCCTCCCTCCCTTTCTTTTTTTTGGAGGGCTGTCTTCTTAATTTTAACCACTCTAGTGAGTGAGTTTGATGAGTTTTGACAATGTTACACCTCTGTCGTCAGGAGAGAGACCATTTCCACCACCAAGAATGCTCCCTTCTGCCCTTTCAGTCAGCCCTCCCACACCACCTGTGTCCTCCCAGCAGCCCCTCCAGATGCCTCAGAGTGGCCAGCTTGAGAAGTACAAGCACAGAGCATCATTTTGAGACAATTGTAGATTAATGATCATTTGTAAGAAGTAATATGGAGACATCCTGTGTTCCTTCATGTGGTTCCCCCCATGGCATCACCGTGCAAATCACAGTCAGAATCACAGCCAGAATGTTGAGGCTGCTACAGCCCAGGACCTGAGCCCACGGCCCGCAGCCACCCCTCTGTCCATGTCTGTGACTCTGTGTGCTTTTGAGCCCCCTTCCCGTGGCTGTGGCACCGATAAGTCATTCCTCCGCTGCCCAGTGCTCTCTGCCCGTGGCTGTGGCACCGATAAGTCATTCCTCCGCTGCCCAGTGCTCTCTGCCCGTGGCTGTGGCAGCCGACCCCTTCGTTCAGCTGTGGGCCGTTTGGTTATTTGGGAGATTTTGGCCGTCACACCCAACGCCGCTGTGAGCGCCCGAGCCAGGCTGTGGCGCTCACCTCCTTGGGTGTCTGCTCCGGCGGCAGTGGGCCGGCTCAGGAGGTCACTGCCGAGTGGTGTGGCGTGTTCGTGGGCGTGGCTGTGACGGGGTCCTCCTGCGCTGGCTGGCCGCCAGCACCACTTGTGGGGACCATGTCCGCTTGTCACTGCTGAGTGGACAGTTCTTTGTGCGTTTTCTCCCAGTCTTTGGCTCAGTTTTATCTAACACTGTCTTCTGAGGAGCATACATTTAACATTTTGACCAAGTCCAATTTGTGAACTTTTTTTGTTATGGTTCATGCTTTTTGGGTCTCCTGCCCAAGATGAGTTTTTCCTGGAAGTTTATAGATTTAGGGGGAATAGGTAGGCCTGTGAGTGAGGTGCAGTCCGAGCCTGTGGGGCCCGGGGTGCAGCCGGGAGCGGCGGGGGCCCCACAGTGGCCCGTGGCGGCAGACGGGGTGGGCCTGACAGGAAGCCCGTGGCCCTGGCTGCTTCCCACCGGAGAGGCTTGAAGTGACCTGCACGTTCTGTTTCCTCCCAGATTCAGACTTGACCGTCACCGAGGCCAGCAGCTCCGACAGCCGAGGGGACAGGATGGACCTCTGTGCCCACGTGGACGAGGGTCTCCTGGGGGCAGAAGCCAGCTACCTGGGCCGGCCCCTCACCCCCGAGAAGGACGAGGCGCTGCAGCAGGCCACCGCGGTGGCCAATCTGCGGGCGGCGCTCATGAGTAAGAACAGCCTGCTGTCCCTCAAGGCCGACGTGCTCGGGGACGACAGCGCCCTCCTGCTGGAGTACCTGCCCAAAGGCACCCACTCCCTGTCTCGTAAGTGCAGGCCCCGCGGCCACTTCCGTGTGATTCTGAGTGTTGAGAGGAGCAGAGGGCGTCGGGCCCACGGGTGGCGGGTGTGGGCGTCGTGCGGGGGCTGGCGATCAGTCCTGGGTCCAGTGCCCTCAGTCCCCCTGAAGTCGTCAGGTCACACATATGGGGTTGTCAGGGCAACAGGGAGGGCCGTGCATGCTTGTTCAGACATTTCCTACTTGAAATTGAGAATCTAAACCTAAAACCTGCTCGAGCTCAGAAGCACACAGGAGCGCTGAGCAGGCTGGGGGCGCAGCCCTGTGCGGTCAGGAGGGGGCAAGGGGCAGCCTCCGACCTCCAGCCTGGCTCGTCCCCCCGGGAGATGCGAGGAGGGAGGCCAGGGTGGGCTTCCGGCTGTGTTGGCCCGAGGTGACGCTGGTCGCACGGGCTGTTAGAAAGGACTTGGGTGCTGTGTTAAGTGCCCCCTGCATTCCACTTTCTCAGAGCACATGGCTCTGAGATGTCCTCCAGCAACACCGGGCGCTGGCTTGTGCACCCCACCTGCCCTCGTGCCCACTGCGTGCCAGCCGAGCGTGAGCCCTCCCCCGCCTCACAGGCGTTCTGGGGACACTGGTGGTTGCTGCCCATGTGCGGGCACTGAGTGTGTCACCAGGGAGAAACCTCGTGTCTGGCTGCTCTCCCTGGGGGAAGGGATCCCCACACGGGAGGTGCTGAGTGTGGAAGATATGAGGTGCCCCACGCCGGGCGGGCGCTGAGCACCGCGGGGTGAAGGACGGCCTGCCAGCACCAGCTGGGCCTTGGGACGTGTATCTTTGTTTTCAAAAACACTATTTTATAACTTTGTTTTCATGAGCACTAAAATATTCAAGTTTTTGTGTTAGAGTGATAAAAACTGCTTAAGGCCAATAAAGACTGACACTGGAAATAATGTTTACGCCCCTTTATTTCCGTGGCTGAAGTAAGGCTGCTGCCAGGCCGGAGCGTGGTTGTGATTCAGACCGGAGGCTAACCAGCGTTGGGCATGCTTTTAAAAACACATTCAGGCCTCATTTTCTGCATCTGAAATTGGGGATAGTGTCTCCTACACAGCTGTCTTGAACTTAAAACAAAACAGTGTTTGCCCTGGCTGTGTGCTCAGTGGTTAGAGTGTCGGCTCAAGGACTGATGGGTGGTGGGGTCAATTCCCAGCCAAGGGCACGTACCTGGTTGCAGGTTCCATCCCCCATCCCTGGTTGGGGTGCATGCGGGAGGCAACCAGTTGATGTGTCTCTCTCACATCGATGTTTCTGTCTGTCTCCCTCCCTTCCACTCTCTCTAAAAAGCAGTGGAAAAAATATCCTCAGGTGAGGATTAACAGTAGATAGATAGAAAGATAGATAGATAATAAATAAATAATATAAAACAAAACAAAACAGCTTTTGTAAAACGCCGAATCCTTAAGCCGAGCGTGTGCGAGTCGCTCCAGGATGTCAGCCCTTTGAGTGAACGCCGGGACCTGGCAGAAGCAGCAGATGGAGCTGGTCCGGGACATGGAGGTGTTGTCTCGGGGCCTTTGGGCGCCTCGCACTGACACTCGCAGGTCCAGCAGCTGGACACCCAGCCACGGGGATGACTGGCAGGGTGTGTGGGTGTGAGGAAGGGCAGGCTGGGGCTGGGGGACTAGGAAGCTTCTGTGCTGCCCTCATGTGGCTGATCTGTCCTGGTCGCCAAGAATGATGCTTGGGGTGAGTGTTGCTTTTTGCCGTCTCTGTCTGGCAGCTTTCGCCCCAGCGCGGGCTTTGCCACATCTGTGCTTTGAATGGGGCCCAGGGGTCTGCTAGCCCCCAAGCCCCGATGTCCCCCTCCAGTCGAGCAGGGTCACCCCTGTGCCGGGCCTGACTGGGCTCCAGGACCAGGCGGCTGCGGCCGCCCTGGGTGGCGTCTCCCTGCCACCTCAGTTTCTCCGTCCGCCCCTTCCCCAGCAGAGGCCCTAGATCACCCTCACAGCAGGTCTCACATGAGGGGAGGTCACGGGATGGGCGGGGACCCCATGATGAGGCCTTTCTGGGCGGATTTTTCTCTTCAGGTCTTCCTCTCTCACATGCGCTTGCTGTCTGCCGTGATTAGTCCGCCGTGTGTTGGAGCGAGGGCGGCCACACGCGCTCCTCGTGCCTGTGAGCACACGTGTGAGTCCTGTCACACGCGGGTCCTCCGCCACCTCCATGTCTGGTGTGTCTGTGACTCATTCCAGGTGAAGCCGGCGCCTGAGGTTCTGCATTCTCTTATTTCTGTTGTGCTTTGACCTCCTTGCTTTTGATATTCTAAATTCACCCCCTTTCTCATGAGAATCTGCCCATTTCTGTAAATAGAGTGAGAAGTTGGCAAAGTTCGTGGGCTGGGCTCTGAGCTGTGACGTGGGCTGTGGTGGATACCACGTCTGCCTGGACGCCGCCCAGCCGGTCAGCAGCAGCAAGGCCGTGGGAGCTGCTGGGGATGGTTACTTCACACATGATGCTCTGACATCCCAGTTAAAACGGCCTGTTTTGCCCGGCCGGTGTGGCTCGGTGATTGAGCACCGGCCTATGAACCAGGAGGTCATGGTTCAATTCCCAGTCAGGGCACATGTCTGGGTTGTGGGCTCGATCCCCAGTGTGGGACGTGCAGGAGGCAGCCGATGAATGATTCTCTCTCCTCACTGATGTTTCTATTCCTTTCCCTCTCCCTTCCTCTCCGAAATCAATAAAAACATATTACAAGAAACAAACAGCCAGCCCTGGCCGGTTTGGCTCAATGGATAGAGCGTAGGCCTGCAGACTGAGTACCAGGGACCAGGTTTGATTTGGTCAAGGGCATGTACCTCAGTTGTGGGCTCGATCCCCGGCCTTGGTCGGGGCGTGTGTGAGAGGCAACCAATGTGTCTCTCTCACATCGATGTTTCTCTCTCTGTCTCTCCCCCTCCCTTACTCTCTCTCTAAAAAAATTAATGGAAAAATATCCTCAGGATTAACCGAAAACAACAATAATAACAAAACAAAAAACAATAACCAAAAAATAAGTAAAATAGAAGCTGCCTGCTTCTGGCCGACGCTAAAGTACAGATGTCGGTTTCCCCAAATACATGGTGCGGAGCCCCAGGCGTCTTCTCCACCGCACTGTCTCTGGGCCACGTGGGCGGCGGCTCCATTGAAGGTGCCATGAGGGACGCCCCACAACCTCAGGGGCGTCGGGGCTGAGACGCGTGGTGCACAGGGCCTCTCCCAGGGACCCTCACCCTGTGGCCTGCAGACCTCGACCCTGGGGAGACCAGGGTGGTGCCTGCTTGGAAGGGACCTGAGCTCACGTTTGCAGAAGGAAAAGCAGCCTCCCACTGGGCTCCACGGCAGAGGCCTTGCCCTGCTCTCGGCTGCCCGTGGACACACTGCCCAGCAGAGCCCTGTGGGGGCCGGGCCTGTCCCCAACCTTCCCGGCCCTGGAGGGGACGTCGTGGTGCTTGGTGTGGTCTGATCAGGGCAGTTTTGCAAAAAAAAAAGGGACAGTCATTGCAGATGTGTGAGGGAACCATTAGCGCTGCAGCTGGAGCCCAGGTCCTTCCTGGCTGGTTCTGGAGCCTTCCACAGAGTGCCCTGTTTTCAGAGGCCTCAGCCCCACAGCTGGTCTCCTCACCAGGCCGACGCTTTCACCGATTGCTCCCTGAGAAGACTTTTCAGTTCTCATTCTGACTCAGATGAACTTGACTCTCATGTTGATGACATTTCAGCAGCAGCTAAAGTCCTGCCTGTTAGTCGTTATTGTTCACTGAGTGGAAACCATGAAAAGCATCATTCGTGGCTCAAAACACGTCCCTGTTTGGGGAGTGGTGTTCGGGGTGCAGTGATCGGGAGGGACCCTGACCTGTGTGTTGCTTTCTTGGGCCCTTAAAAGTGCTGTTTGGCCGAAACCGGTTTGCTCAGTGGATGGAGCGTCGGCCTGTGGACTGAAAGGTCCCAGGTTCGATTCCGGTCAAGGGCATATACCTGGGTTGCAGGCACATCCCCAGTGGGAGATGTGCAGGAGGCAGCTGGTCGATGTTTCTCTCTCATCGATGTTTCTAACTCTCTATCCCTCTCCCTTCCTCTCTGTAAAAAATCAATAAAATATATTAAAAAAAAAAAGTGCTGTTTGCATAGGGGTCCCTGGCCAGTTCCCTGGGGACACCCTGCAGACAAGCCAGGTGGGGCAGGTGGGGCACGGTCCTGGTGCCATGTGGGACCCCATGTTGTCCCCACTGCTGAGCACCTCCCGTGGGGAGGGGGCCTTGCCCGGGTCGGGGCGAGCGCTGGGCCTGCACGCGGGGCAGCTCTGCAGTGGCCCGTTCCTGTTCCCTATTGGTCAAAAATTCCCCTGTGCTGAGCCCATTCCGTGGGAAGGGGCTTTTCCCGGGTCGGGGCGAGAGCGGGGCCTCCCCGCGGGGCAGTTTTCCAGAGGCCCGGTGTGTGTATGTGTGTGTGTGTGTGTGTATGTGTGTGTGTAACAGGGGGGGGGGGGGGCGCTGCGGCCGCTCTGGTTCAGGTTGCAGTTTGAGGCACGTTTCCTGTGTCGGACACGGGGATTTTAAAGTTTCTTGTGAAAGGGTGTTGGTTGTGAGTCCAGCTCGGCCCCGTGACGCTCGTCTCAGGCCGTTTCTCAAGGCCACAGGTGTGACCTCGGGACACAGCCGGACGTGCTGGGTGACCAGCCGCACCCCAGTCCGGTGTGGAGCCTGCGGCACCCGCTGGCGCCAGAGGGAAGCTGAGAAAAGCACCCAAATGCCCACCCACTCGGCGAGCCCCAGGCTGCGGCGTGCCTGGCGGCGCTCATCGCGGGAAGGTCCAGGCGCGCCTCCGGAACGCGCTCAGTCCCACCAGCCCGCTCGCTCGCTCCCTCCCGGGCTGAGCCTGGCTTCCTGTTCCCAGGGCCTGACACCAGCCCAAGCCCCCGGGGGAGGGACAGAGCAGCCCCTCACCCTCTGCTCAGCTTGGATGCCGAGGCCAGGACAGCCAACCCCCGCCCCGGGAGACCTGCCTCTGCTGGGCACCTGCTGCGCGCGCGCCAGGCGTGGGGGTCCCTGCGCTCCGCTCCACCCGGTGACAGTGAAGGCCCGTCTCAGGTCGACTAGGTCCGTAGCCTTTGCAGCAGCAGTTGTTTCACACTCGCAGCACCATGCTGTGGAAGTCAGTGGTTTTTATACTTCAGTGAGAATACTTCCCCGAGGGGTCCCCCCAATAGAAGCAGCAGGATAAGGGCCCCGGGGCCGGGGCGGGCCGAGGCTCTGGGGGCCTCAGACAGGTCTTTCCTGTTTCTTATGTAAAGGAAGGTCTGCTGCCCTGGCGGGGGCTCAGTGGTTGGGCGTTTGACCCAGGAACCAAGAGGTCCAAGGTTCGGTTCCTGGTCAGGGAACATGCCCTGTGGGGGGCGTGCAGGAGGCAGCCGACTAATGATTCTCATCGTTGATATTTCTGTCTCTCACGTCCTTTCTCTCTCAAAACCAATAAAAACATTTTTAAAAAAGGTCTGTTAGGTTCCCTTGTCTCTGTGAGGAAAGTGAGGCTTGACGAGGAGCTTACCCACGTGTGTTTGATTTTGGAATTAACTGAACGTTATTCCTCCGCAGCCCTTTCTAACTGACGGTTTGGGTGGACGTGTTGGTGTTCTGTTGACATGGGTTCTCCTCTGAGTGCCCTTCATTGAGTGTTAATTGTGGCCTCAGATGAGTGACAGGCCCTCCTGTGGAGACGGACGGGGCGGTGAGTCGGTGACAGACGCACGTGCTCCACAGGCTCCTTGCTGTCCTGGGAGCCCACAGCGGGGACCCGGTCTGCCTCTCGTGGGCCCACGCCTCTCGGACCTGGAGCCGCTGAGCGTGAGCCTCCTCTGGGCTGGACTGCGGCCAGCGCCTGGCTGGGCTCCCAGGCCACCTCCTGTGCGGGACGCGGGTCCTTCCTGCAGGCTGATGGCTGTGCGGCTCCCATCGGCCTGGCAAGGAAACCCCCGGGAAGCTGGGCTCCTCCATGCGGAGCAGATGCCGCCTGCGCTCCGCTGCGCCAGGCCTGGACAGGTCTCTGGGCGCTGCTGGGACCTGGGACTCGCTGCCTGTGCCTGCAAAGGCTCGCTCCTCCAATCCCTGCAGGCAGCGGGGGAGACCTGGTACTTTCTAGAAAGAGCTGAGGACAAAGCCCAGCACCGTGCCCTCAATGTGTGCCCCATGGCATTTCTCTCCGGGTGTGAAGGACACACCCTGGGCGGAGAATCACCCGACGGCTCTTGAGACAGAGCGCCCTGGGCTTGCCGCTGTCCCCTCCTTGGCCGTTGGTTCTCACATCTGCTTCTCCGCAGGGCGGTGGGCTCCAGGACCCAGGGGAGGAGAGAAGCAGGTGGCCCCGCCAGGTTCTGGAGCGTGTTCCAGCTGGAGAGGGCAGACTTCCAGGGAGAAGTGTGACCCCACCCTTCTGAGGGGCAGCCCCCCCTTGGGCTGGCCCACCTGAAGGCCTCTGCCTGCCCCAGATGCTGCCCTTTACCTGCATCAGATGAGTCCTGACCACAGAGAGGTTGGTTGGCTTTTCAGAGAGGCTTACTATGTTGTTGCTAAGGCAACTGACTGAGCGGTGTCTCCAGGAGCTGAAGGATGGGTCAGGCAGCCCTTGCCCCTCACTCTTTTGTCAGTGCTCGTCTGCCTCCGCACGCCCCTTCTAGAGACCACCTTTTCCTCCTCGTCATGAGGGTCTCGCCACGAGCCTTGGTGGCAGGAGGAGCCTGTGGGATGCCGGCTCTGGGCCACCCCATTATCACGCTGTTGACTGCGTGGCGTGGACCTGCGGCTGCTTTTACCCGCTCACTTGGGGAACGTTTTCCTGGGCAGATGGTGCGTGGACGGGGCCATGAGGAGACCTGCGTTGTGGAGGGTGTGTCTGTGCTATTGGGCTAAAGGGCTTTGGTTCCATTTTTAAAACACTTAGAAAATTTCAAGGGAGGTTTATTGTACCTAGAAGAAACAGGTCTGTGGGGGACGGCACAATAACGAGGGTGTAGGAAACATTTTTAGTATCAATAGCTGTTTGATTTCATTCGAATATTTAACTTTATTTTCCTTGAAACTGTACAGTCATCCAACATGTGGGTTTCTCTTTTTTTTTTTTTTAAAATATATTTTATTGATTTTTTACAGAGAGGAAGGGAGAGAGATAGAGAGTTAGAAACATCGATGAGAGAGAAACATCGATCAGCTGCCTCCTGCACATCTCCTACTGGGGATGTGCCCGCAACCCAGGTACATGCCCTTGACCGGAATCGAACCCGGGACCTTTCAGTCCGCAGGCCGACGCTCTATCCACCGAGCCAAACCGGTTTCAGCAACATGTGGGTTTCTCAGTGGGTTCATTTAGGTACTTCATCTGTTATTGAATTTCTCATTGAAACACTGATATGCAGGTTGATTTCAAGAGGTTTTTATTTTTTAATCCTCACCTGCGGATATTTTCCCATTGATTTTTAGAAGGGAGGGAAGGAGAGAGAGAGAGAGAGAGAGAGAGAGAGAGAAACACTGATGTGAGAGAGACATTAGTTGGTTGGCTCCTGCGTGCGCCCCGAGGGGCTGGGATAGAATCTGCCACCCTTGGTGCACAGGCTGGGCTCTGACCACTGGGAACACCAGCCAGGGCAAGAGTGGTTTTTTTAAATTATCAAAATGTAACACTGCTCTTTATTAGAGAATTTCAATAATGAAGGGTTAATCCTTTATTCAGGCCAACTCGCTGCCAGAGACTTGCTTCATGTTTACATTCATTTGGGGCTTCTCAGCGTATTTTTCTTTGCCACAAAATGTGGGTGGGTGGCCTCGCCCACGTCATGTGTGTGTGGGAGGGTGGGAATGAAGACTCCCCCACACTCTTGGGCGTGTTAACTTACCAATTTCAACTGCATTTAAAGTAAATAATTCAGTTTTGATCACTGTCAGTTTGGCAACTTCACAAACTAAGGTGCCAAAGAAAACACATTATTTTAAAGAAAAATATTTAAGCCTCCAGCTTCAACTATGACTAGCATTCCCTGGGCTTACCCTCCAGGCAAAACCCCACCATGCACACCTGGGGAGCTACCAGCACAGGTAGGACTTGAAGCAGGTGGTTGTGAGGGACAAGCTACTAGTATATTAGCACTGCAGAGTTTTCTCAAGCAAATTCTCAAATGTTGAAGCACGAAACAGGTTGAGCCAAGAGGAGCAGTGTTTTGCACAAGAAAATGGCAGTGTATGCTAAGTAACAGAGTCATGTGACCAACCCCACCAGGAAAAGCAGACTGTGTTATCAGACAGCCCTGAAAGGTACCCCTTACCAACACACTCAAGGAGATGGTGCACAAAACAGATTAAAAGATGGAGGATTTCAAGAGGATTGGGATCTATACAAAAGAAGGAAGTGAACATTCTGGAACTGAAATACAACACCTGAGACAACACGAGGTAGGGTTAGTGAGCTGGAAGACAGAGCAGTGGAAAATATCCACACCCAAAGTCAGGAGCGAAGAAAAGAATGAGAAAAACGCAAAGAGAAGCATGGCACAGTGAGGGTTTGTAATATGTCTGTAGCTGGAGTTCCAGAGAAGACATGGGGCCGAAGCAGAATCAGAAGCTGAGACAGTAGCTGAGAATTTTCCAAAACTGATAAAAGACATCAATACACAGTTTCAAGAAGCGTATACTCAAAGCAGAATGAAGACCAAAATAAAATAATAGCAACAGAAAAACAATATCTGGGCACATTATAGTCAAACTATTGAAAACCAAAGACAAAAAGAAAAATCGTAAAAGCAGTCAGAGAATAAAGACGTTTCTTTCAAGGGAACAGACTGATGGCCCACTTTTTAATAGAAACTACAGAAGCTCGAGACAATGGGTAGCATCATTGAAGGGCTGCAAAAACGTTGCCAACTTAGAATTCTATACTCAGCAAAAATGTCCTTCAGAAATCAAGGCTGAAGACATTATGGTACAAACAAACAAAGTGAGAGAATGCTTGGCCAGCTGACAAGACGCACCAACAGCCTGTAGCCAAAGGAATGTGCCCTGGACAGAAGCACAGACTGAAGGGAGCAATAGGACACCAGGAGTGACCTTGTGACCAATAGAAATGGTCCTGACGTTTAGAGTAATGTTTACAGTTTCCTGTGGGGCTTTTAACACAAGTAGGCGTGTAATACCTGACAGTAATAGCTCGAAGGTGAGGCAGAATGGTGGCTACCTGACCGGGCATGGCACTGCTGTCCTAGAAGGCCTGTCCCTGGTGTGCACTGACTGTCGTGGGTGCGGGAGACCCCAGAGCAGAGAGCTCCTGGGTGGGTGCGTGGCCGGGCCCCTGGCAGACGGTCTCACTGTCTCGTACCGGAAAACCCAGGAATCTGGTTGCTGGATTATTTAGACACCCTTTGAGAGCTCCTGGGAGAAAATAGATGCTTCTTTAAGAAACAAATTAGAACGCTGCACTCAGGTTCCCCCTCCATTTACGCAGACACGTTTCAGAAATGGGCTGCCAAGTGAGGACCACTGTGCTTGGGGTCCCTGCTCTGCACCGTCCAGTTGGCACCATTTCCCAGCAGAAAGGAGCTGGGAGCCTTGGGCACACTTCCCAGAGGTGGTGGTGCGGGTCCCTGCCTCTGTGACGTGGTGGGTGACTCAGGGGTGGGGGTGTGGGCTCATGGAAACCACCTGGTCAGTCTTCCAGCCGCTGGCCGGCTCCCCCTCTCGGGAAGGTCCAGGGCTGTGGGTCCCCTCGGCTCCACCCTGCCTTGCTGTCCTGGGCTGTGACTCTGTGGCATTTGTCCTCATGTCTGCCCCCCTCTCAGTGCCTCCACAGGGACGTCTGCAAGGGGTCTGAAGGTGCAGCAGGAGCCACTGCCCTGACAGGCTGACCCCGTCCTGGGTGGGCTTCCAGCAGCCCCTCTGGCTACGCCCAGTGCTCTTGACCCTTGGTCTGTCCTCTGGGTGTGGATGCCGGCTGAGGGCCTGGGAAGCCGCTCCAGACGCCAGGGACATGTGTCCACCACCGTCTCCTCGCTCAGGAGAAAAGGCAGCCGCGGGACTTGGGCTACTTGGGGAACCCAGAGGAACCCGGGAGGCCTTTGGGTTTCTGGGGTACTGGGAGGACTCCCTGTTGGCTCAAGAGGGGGTGACTGTAGTGTCTGGGCTGCCCCCGTGCCCAGGGGGGCCAAGAGACCCCCAGGAGTGTGGGATGAGATGCTGAGGGCAGGGCTGCGTCCTGGTGTGCAGCTGACCCTGGGTGACCGTGGGGCCTCGGCGCGGCTTGTTGAAGTTGGGGAGTTAGCACGGGACAAGCCTCCTCCTCCTCTTGCTCGGCTGTGTCCACTGGACGCCTCATGGCTGTCACCAGGCAGCACCTCCCTCAGATGCCCCCAGGGTGGAGCGGGCGCTGGACCCTGGCTGTGCTCGGGCTCCTGTGTGGTGCTGTTTCTGCTGGGCCTACACGTGTGGACAGCAGTGTTTTAGACACTGACGTGTCTGAGAGTGGACATGGTTGCCTCTGGCCTCTGCCCAGCTGTCAGGCACCTGGGACACCTGTGCCTAGTGGGGGCGGGGCCTCGGGGGACAGTCTGTGCAGGGCAGGCTCCAGGGCCGCTGGTGATGCCCTCTGTGCTGTCTTCCAGTCAACGAGTTCACGGTCATCAGGAAGAAGTTCAAGTGCCCGTACTGCAGCTTCTCGGCCATGCACCAGTGCATCCTCAAGCGCCACATGCGTTCCCACACAGGCGAGCGGCCCTACCCCTGCGAGATCTGCGGGAAGAAGTTCACCCGGCGGGAGCACATGAAGCGGCACACGCTGGTGAGTGGGGTTGGGGGTGGCCAGGGTCAGGGGTCGGGGGTCATCTTGGGGTCTGCCCGGTTGGCAGGGTCGGGGGGGATGGTCTGGATCACCACAGGAAGCCCTGAAGTGGGGTCCACTCAACCCCTCATTTCCCCCACCTGGCTCCGCCCTCTGGGCCTGGGTGTAGAGGCAGGGCCACATCACACCCTCAGTTTCCTCTCCGCTTCTGGGACCCCTGCCCTTGGCCCCTGGGTCCCACCACGCATTCACTTCTCTGCCCAGTGTCGTGTGCGAGCCCAGCCTTCTCCCACGCCCTGTGCTGTGCGATCACCTGTCTCTGTGGGAGCCCGGCTCCCAGGTGTCAGGTGTCAGGTGTTGAATGGTAGGTTTGCTTGGCCTGGATATGAAAAGGTCCTTGAAATGGAGGCAGATTCCCCCAAAAAGGCAGGGTGCAGGGCCTTTGGGTAGTGAGATAAACTAGGGAGACCATGTGGTTCAGGCTGAGAAGCTGGACCAGGAGGTGCACGCAGAATCCGAGTTCCCCTCGGATGTGCACTGCAGGTGGGGCGCAGGCCTGCAAAGGGGAGCAGGGCTGCAGGGGGAGCAGGGCTGCAGGGGGGACACAGGGCTGCAAGGGGGACACAGGGCTGCAGGGGGGAGCAGGGCTGCAGGGGGGAGCAGGGCTGCAGGGGGACACAGGGCTGCAGCGGGGACACAGGGCTGCAGGGGGAGCAGGGCTGCAGGGGGACACAGGGC
>NW_005871603.1:191613-194836 GCF_000147115.1 Myotis lucifugus | reverse complement strand
AAATCGTCCACTTTGCTCGTGCGATTCTAATTATGAGAACCGGCCCCCCTCCCCCGCTTTTTAACCCCCGTCCCCCACTCACCACCATGGCCCCATCTTTTGGCTTAAGGCAACCCTAAGTTGACTTTTTTCTTATTTTGTGTATGTTGGCAGGGCAGCTAATTAAATATAAACAATGTCTGAGTGCCTACGGTTATTCCAGGATAGTGGCTACACACGTTTGCCGGGGAAACCTGGTCCTCCTTGAAAACCAGGCCTCCAGGGGGACCCGGGCCGCAGGGGGGAGCAGGGCTGCAGGGGGAGCAGGGCTGCAGGGGGGACTGGCTGGGCTTGGACCTGTTTGAGGGGAAGTGGTGGGGGCAGCTCTGGGCTTGAGTGGAGGTGGGAAGAGGGCACTGGTGTGATGTTGCGAGTTTGGGAATCTCGGGTGTGTCCAGAGTCACCTGTGGGGCACACAGGCTGGCTGACCTTCTGAGCATGAGGAGCAGCGCCACCGGGTGGCGTGGCGGAAAAGCCATCCAGGCCAGTCTAGGGGGCCTATCAAATTGTCGAGGGTGTTGCCCCGGCTGGTTTGGCTCAGTGGATGGAGCGTCTGCCTGCGGACTGAAGGGTCCCAAGTTCAATTCCAGTTAAGGGCACATGCCTGGGTTGCAGGCTCGATCCCCAGTAGGGGCGTGCAAGAGGCGGCCGATCAATGATTCTCTCATCATTGATGTTTCTATCTCTCTCTCCCTCACCCTTCCTGTCTGAAATCAATAAAATTATATTTTTTAAAAAATTGTTGAGGGTGGCCCAGGTGTAACCTGGCACAGGGTAGCAGTCTGGGAGGTGAGGCAGGACCCTCAGGCCTGGCTCCTGACAGAGGGACCACTGGAGTGAGCAGGGTCTTTGCCGTGGGTGTTGGTCAGTGTGGTGAGCAGAGCCCACCACCTGGGCCTGCAGCTGGACTGCAGGGGTTCTGGCTGACCGAGAGATGCCCGTGTCCCCCAGCCGGCCCCACGAGCCCCAGCCGGAGAGGGTCCCAGAGTGCGCGCCCTGGGCGGACCCGGTCTTCCTGCTCCCCAGGTGGGGTCCAGCCTGCACCTGGAGAGGCAAGTTGGCCGCCCAGGAGCACGAGGCCCACTCAATGCCCTGACCTGAGACCCCGCCCCAGCGGCATGTCTGCTTCTGCGCCGTCCAGAGGGACCCACGAGGCTCCTTTCCGCCACTGCTTTCCAGAGGGAGGCATCTCCTGTCCCAGGAGACGTGCACGTGCTGTCTGTCACACAAACAAGCGCGGGCGTTGTAACATGGGCTGCGGTGTATTTTTCTCAGTCATCCACTAAATTAATTTCTAAATAATCCCACTGCAATGGAAGTGCAATTGTGGGCTGAATTGCAAGGACACAGGTTATAATGTAGGAATTTCTTCAGAGTTATATGAGAAGCTGGAAAAATCATTTACAACGAAACCCTGCATGTGTGAAAATCAAAATTAATTACCTTAATCGAATGAAAGCTCATATAATTTGGTAGAAAAAGTTAGAATGAGCCAGTGCCCTGAGAACATACATCATATCGATCCCAGGAAACGGACGCGGCACAGCCTCCGGGAGCTGTTGGGGCCGCGCCGCGGGAGGAGCTGGCCGAGGGCGCAGCGTGTCCGGCCCGTGAGGCCGTGACGAGAGGCGCGTTGAGCTCATTGCCCTGGTTCGCTGCGCACACTTGGGAGCTTCACCTTTTATTTTTCAGTCGCAGCTACACTCAGTGTCGTTTTGTTCTAGTTTCAGGTGCACAGCACAGCAGTTAGTCAAGCTTACACTTCACAGGGGGGTGCGTGCCCGCCTAGTACCTTAATAGTTGGGTAGCTACATCTTTTCTTTAGCAAAACCACATTCGAGGTTCAGTAACCATTGGTCCTATTGGAGGGTCGGGACCTGCGTTGCCCACTCACCTTGGAATTTTATCCCAGGTTTGTGGTTGGGCGTCAGGGAGGGTCAGAAATCCCTGAAAATGACCTTGAAATGCGAAGGCTCTCTCTCTGAGGAGGGACCGGCATCTCCCCCTTTCATTTCTCCAGGTTGTGTTCTTTTGTTGGGGGAGGGTTGAGGAAGCCCTGGATTTAAAGTGTCAAACAAACAAAAAGACCCAGGAGGGTCCCGGAGAGCCCCTGCTAGGGCAGAGCTGTGGGCGCAGCGCCTGGCTCCAGGGCCTGGCCCTCAGCCCCGATCACGACCTCATGCTGCTCAAGTGTGAGCAGCACACGTTAGCGTGGCAGGGCTCCGGGTTTGGGGTTTGTGGATGGGCGTGGCGGGAGGACGGGCGGGGGCCACTGGGGAGGGCAGCCGAGGAGCACCCGGGACAGCGACCCATCCATGTGGTGTTGGTGAGTAGAGAGGAAGGACACGGCCCTGCAAACCCTTTTCCAATAGGACACACTGCTCCGACTGCCCACTCACCGACCGCCTGTCCCCGCAGGTGCACAGCAAGGACAAGAAGTATGTGTGCAAGCTGTGCAGCCGGGTGTTTATGTCGGCCGCCAGCGTGGGCATCAAGCACGGCTCACGGCGCCACGGCGTGTGTGCCGACTGCGCAGGCCGTGGCGCGGCCGGGCCGCTGGATGGTGTTGGGGCCGTGGGCTCCCCTGAGCTGTTCTCCAGTGACGGGCCCTACCTGGAGGACCCCGACGACCCTCGCGGGGACGGCGAGGAGGAGCTGGGTGAGGACGAGGATGATGGCCTGGCCCCTGAGGACGCGCTGCTGGGGGAGGACAAGGAAGACGAGGACTCGCCTCGGGGGCCCCGCAGCCCCTTGGGGTCGGCTGGCAAGGACTTTGCCTGGATCTCCTAGGCCCTGGGCCGGGCACCGGGTGTGGTGGCTGTGCCACCCCTCCCCCCTGTGTGTGCATGCTTAGGGGTCTCCCTTGCCCAGGGAGGGGCCATCTTGAGCCCCGCAGCCCCCTCCTTCCCGGCCCCTTTGTTTCTGCTCCTGCCCCCTAGACAATACCCGAGGGCCAGCCCTGGTGGTCTTGGGGAGCAGGTGGTGGCCCCCGCCACAGGGGCCTCTGGGATCAAACACGAAGTTGGTGGGGTACGGGGGAGGGGTCCCACCTATCATCTTTGGTGGGTCAGAGGGTCCCCACAGGTGCGTGGTGGGAAGACGCAGCAAAGGGCCTTCGGGACACATGATGGCATAGTGGCCAGGTCAGGTCAGCACTGCTTGGGTGGTCGGGTGTGGCCCCGAG
>NW_005871603.1:184697-191277 GCF_000147115.1 Myotis lucifugus | reverse complement strand
GCTCCCAGGTGCTAACTGCTGGTGGGGCGGGCAGCTGGGCCCATGGGGTCCCACTCTGTTCCATGTGCACTTCTTTGGGGAGCCTGCGCGGCCTTGTCCCCTGGCTCTCCACCCTGTCGCACCTAGGCCACGCCTGCTGCCCCACCGGGGAACTAGCCTTTGCTGCTGCTAACACTGGAGGCGGCATCCTGCCTGCCACGCACTGTCCTGCCCCCGAATGGGTAACCAAGCTGTTTAAGTAGAGACGTGCTGAGATGGGCACATAGAGCGGCTGTTTGGCTTTATTCCTCGCGCCTGACTGAGCAGCCGTCTCTCCTTTAGCCTGTGGCCGGGCCCTCGTGCTGCCTTTCAGCGCTCACGGCCTGCTCTCCTTTGTTCCGAGCGAAAAGCAAAGGCTCTGCCTCAAGCACGGCCTGCTGGCCAGCACCCTGTCTGGCTGAGGGCAGACCCTCCTCTTCCTCGTCAAGGCTGTTCTGGCACCTGTTCCTCAGACCTCCCGCCTCCTGCCGCCTCGCTCAGGCACAGCACGCACCCTGCCAGGGCTCAAGGGTGCCAGAGCGAGCCGCGGTTTTTCCTCTACCCAGACTGAGCCCAGTGGCTTTTACCAAGTTTCTTATTGAGTCACATCTATTCTTCCCAGTGGAACCCCCCACAAGCCCTCATGTAGGTTCCAGTGGCCCCAGAGGACTAACCTTCCTGCTGGGGTTGGGGGACCCGCCCTGGCCCAAGTGGGTGCGTGGGATATGGTGCTGTCCTTGAAGTCCTGCCCCAGGGGAGAAGTTGCCGCCTTTGCTTTTACTTATTTATTTTTTTAAATGAAATCAGCTGCCATTCCATCCATTAGCAGAGGGCGCTCTGGAAGGGGCTGCCTGCACCCACTTCCCTCAGCTGCAGACCCGGTGAGCCCCTGACACTGTGTCCTTAAGAGAAAGGGCCAAGGTCGTCCCCAACAGGCAAGCCCTCCCCGTCGCCCGCTCCTCCTGCGGAGGGTGGGCCAGGTTGTGCGGGGGCTTCTGGACATGGTCCCTGCCTGTCACCAGGGAGGCCCAGTTGAGCACCCCTGGGCTCTCAGAACTTGTACTTCCCCCCACTTTCTAGCCCCTTTTCTAAACCGACCTACTTTCTTACAAAACACATTTTGAAACCAGACCTTTGCAGCTGACAGGTGTCTCTGGGTTTTGTACTGGTCCCACCTCAGGCCACCCTGCCCACGCCCCGGCCGCCTCCACTCAGGACACCTTGGTCTTTCTGACCTGCTCGCTGCCCCTGCTGACCTTTTGGGGGTTCGCTGTCCGTGCCACAGGAATATTTTCTTCCTTGATACCCACACTGTACTGGGAGACCGAGGCCCAGGCCCGCTGTGCAGGCTTAGCAGCGGCGGGATGGAGCGCGCACACCCTCAGGCGGGAAAGTGTGTCATGAAGGGTTATTTTATGTGACTGACCTTTTTTTTTAAATCAATGTTTAAGCTAATAAATATTTTTTTTACGAAGAGGAAAAACTGTGTAGATTACATTCACATTTTGTACTTTTTTGTTTGTGTCTGTATTTTGGTGTTGGTAACACCAAAGTGGGAAACAGCCAGCCCGCTGGGTGGTCTGTCAGGGGGGACGGGGAACCCACCGACTTTTGTATTAAGCTCTGGATCCTGACCAGGGGGTTCATTTGGACCCTGGGTTTGGGGAAACAGTCACAACACTGCCAGGACTCAATAGGGACCTCGACTCAAAAGACACAGCTCCTGCTTCCAACTTTGCACATCTCTCTATAAAAAAAAGAAAATGCAAAAACTGGAACTTTCTGCAATGGATGGAAGATCATCGTCCTTGCCCTCATTTGTGACACGTGCAGCTCTGAAGCCACACTTCGTGGTGGTTCATGTTCGGGTCCTGCCTTGTGCTCCGTATGCAGCCCTCTCAGAGCTCCTTGTCGGGAGGGTGCCCTGTGTGCTTTTCTTAAATATTTATTTTTTCAACACGCTTTCGACCTGTCAACAAAAACAAAAAACAAACAACAAAAAAAGGGCCGTGTTTGAAGACTGCTGATTTTTCTGGGATAATCTATATTATATTGACTTTATATTATTATAAACCTGTGTTGGCATTGGAGATGGTGAGCATTTGGGGGAGGAGGTTTTGTGATCGGCTGGGGGAACCCAGAGCTGCTGTCTGCTTCTCTGTCGCCTCGGGCAGGCAGACAGACCTCCTCTGGTGGGTTTGCGAGTTCTTGTCTGCCTGGGCTCTGGCCTGCCTGCGGATTTCCTTTCTGTGACGGGATTAGCTGAGACATTCCTGCAAAGCGATCACTCAATAAATTGGGAAATTGCTGCTCAAGGAGATGCCTCGTGTGTGTTTGAGACAGGTCCCCTCCCACGGCCTTGCACGGAGTGGAGGTGGCCAGTGGCTGGCCTTTTGGGCCCGTCCACCCACCAGCCAGGCCTGTGGCAGGGTCCCAGAGCCATGTCGTGCCCCCCTCCCAGGAGGCAGGCACGGCTTCTGGAAAAACCCCAAATCTTTAATTTTTCTCCTCGCCTGGCACTGCCCTGACGCAAGACACCTGAGCTTCAAAAACATGGTACAAATGTCAGCCCCTGGGCCCTTGAACCATCAGGATAACTGCGACAGGGGAGACCCCCCTGCCCCCCCCCCCCCCCACCAAGTGCATCCAGGTCTGGCTCCCACGTGGCCTCAAACCTGGGCCTATCTGCACCCTTGACAAGTCCATGGACAGGCAGGGAGGACGGCCACCCCAGGGCCTGTGTGGCTTTAGTAGAAAAGGCTGGTTTCTTCGGAGGCACTTTGAGTGGTGGGACCTCCCCCGCCTCTGGGAGTCCAGGGTCACTGACGTCCCTCCCCATGAAAAAGTAGACCCTGTGGCTAGAGAGGCCCTGGGCAGGGGTGGGGTGCAGTGTGTTTTTTCCTGTAAGAACCCTGGTGGGCGGGTGCAGGGCTCAGCCGTGCACCACAGTCCCAGGGGCTGCAACCTGGTGGCTGAGCCCAGTGGCCGAGCCCCTCAGTCCAGAAAGCGCTGGCAGGCCTTCTTCCAGCGGCAGGCCGTGCACCACAGGTCCCGGCGCTCCGTGCCGTACACCTTCCGGCACTTCTTGGCGTCACCTCGGGGCTTCCTAGGGGAACACACAGGGAGCATGGAGTGCCATTGGGCCGGGACCCTCCCCACCTGTCGCCTGCCCCTCAACCCACACGCACCTCAGATTGGCACTAAGCTTAGAGGGCACGGCTGGCACGCAGGCCCTGACTGTGCTGGGCTGTGGCTGCAGCTCGGTGGATGCCAGGCAGCCCTGCAAGGAGACAGAGCTGTGGTCTTGCTCCCCTCCAGCGCACCCCTGGGACACAACCCCAGCTGCTGCCTGAGTGACCTCACCCACCTGGTAGGAGTGGTCATTGTGGCACACCTGGGGGGGCGCTGCAGGACTCAGCACCTGGGGTGGGGGCAAGGCCAATGGGTGCAGCAGGCTGGGCAAGGCTGGGGGCTCTGGCAGCAGGTGAGGGCAGGTGGGCAGCAGGGAGGCCGTGGGGGACATCGGGGTCAGGCTGGACAGCCCATCGGTCAGCACCTCCAGACCAATGCCCAGCTCCGTGTAGTAAAAGTCCTCCTCGCCATCACTCTGCTCCGGCTCTGCCTGCCGCCTGCTGGGGACATAGCAGGTGGGAGCTGAAGTGCTGGCCCACTTGGCCTGCCCCACCCCAACCTGCCGGCCCCACGCACCCCAGGTGCACCAGGCGGATGTGTCTCTGCATCCCGGAGGCTGTGCTCAGCACCTTCCCACAGCGCTTCCACAGGCACTGGAACAGGACCTGCCCCGAGCTCTGGGCGACAAGGGCTGTTGGTCAGGCTCGCCACCCATGTGTCCACCCCACCCTGAGCACTGATTCCCCCATCCCCTTACCTTCCTCTTCCGAGGGGCAGGCTCCCCAAACAGGAAGGCTGCCTCTGGGGGCAGTGGGGGTGATGGGGAGGATGGACAGGACTGCTCGCTGGCTGGGTCCCAGCCCCAGTCCCCACTGCTGCTGCTGCTGTAACTGCCTGGTGGCTGCCCCAGGGTCTGGGGCCAGGGCTCCAAGCAGGCGTCTGCAGGGACACGCCAGGCCAGTGTCAGGACTTCAGCGTGCTCGTGCCGCTCTGCACAGACTGCTGGCTGTAAGTCCCTTAACTCTGAGCTTCGCCTAGTCACCTATTCACAGGGAAGTTAGGTGGGCACGCAGCCTCTTGGAGGAGGTGGTGGCCAGGAGGAGCTGGCCACATCAGCCTGGGGCCTAATCTCCCTGGAACAGGAAAGGATAAATGCAAAGATGCATGGCCAGTGAGTGGAGATGCCTGCAGGCCTGGGGTACTGGGGCTTTGGCCTCAGTAAGGGCACTGGGGGTCCTAACGTCCATGTGTTTAGAAGGCGGTATTGCAAGCGAGGGGGTTCTGCTTGCCCCCCACTAACGTCCTGGAGGAACAGTGGCCTGGGCCCTGCCCCCATTCCAGGCTATGCAGGCCTCTGTCTCACCTGTGCTTAAGGCTGCAGCCGGGGGCCTCAGCAGGAGGGGGCTGGTGGACAGGCTTGTGAGGGCTGCGGCAGCCATGACCTCATCCAGCTGGACTTTTCCTTGGGGGGCTCTGGAGGACAATGGGGTGGGGGGCTGGCTGGTGGGGCCCAGCAGTACTCCAGACCCCTCCTCGGGCCAGGCACCATGTGCAGGCCTGGCATGTGTGTGTGCACACCAGGCCCCTTCGCTCCAGGCTCCCCAGGCGCTGGCTGGCTGGGCAGCAGGCCCAGCTCCACCCCCAGCTCGGGTTGCAGAGCCCAGATCTCCAGGAACCACCAGGAACAAACAGGGCCTGGGCTGGGGTCTTCCTGAAGCCCGAGTCACTCACACCTGGGCTCTGTTCCACAGCGTCTCCTTCGGGTCCTGGTGCTGGACAGGGGTCTGAGGCCCCACCAGGGCACAAGAGGCCCAGTCCTCCCCCAATCACACATTAACCAGGGTTGTGCATCAGCAGCGGTGGGCCAGGAGCCAGGCCTGGGGGCAGGGTGGGGGCTGTAGGGATCAGCCAGCAGTCAGCAACAGCCCAGGGAAACCTCCAAGTACAAGCGAGTCCCCAGGCCCCAGCAGGGCTGGGCCAGAGCCCGCCCAGGGCTGCACAGCCAGCCCAGGTGTCCAGCACCCAAGGTTTCACGGCAGGGCTGGGGAGAGGGAGGCCAGAGGCCCGGACCCCTGAGGGTCAGCCTCGCGGCCTCTCCTGCAGAGACTGACAGCGGCCCTCCCAGCTGCGCTCTGGCCCTAGGGTGTGCGGGGGACAAGGGATACCAACACCCATCATTTCTGCTCACCTCGACCAGGCTGGGGAGCTGGGGTGTGGTTCGGGCCCTGACCTGCTCTCCACCTAGGACCCCGTGTGGACGTCGGGAAGGCACGTGCCCGCGCCCCACCCACCACCCTGCACACCAGGGCGCACGTGTGCGCACGCCCACTTCGGCGTGGCGCGCGGCTCACCTGAGCGCTGGCACCGGGATGTGCGCCGAAGGCGTCGGGGGTCCCGCTGCCGCCCCCGCCCACGTCCCCGGAGCCCGCGGCTCTGGCTCCTGCGGAGGCGCGAACTCGAAGCCCGCCAAGCCGCCGCCCACAGCAGGGCCCTGCGGACCAGGAGTGCTCAGCTCTGTCGCGGAAAATTGGACCCCAGCACCCGCCCGTCTCCTCAAGTTACCCCCAAACCGGCTGCGGCCGGCGTGCCCCGCCCCAGACTTTCGCCCTCGGCGCGGCGCGGCGGGAAGTGGTCCGGGCGGCCAGTCCCCGCGGACCCTCGAACACACACAGGCCGCCGTCCCGCCCCCGAGGGCCCGAAGTTTGTGCAACCCCGACGCCATCTTCGCGGAGAGCGCACTCTGGCGCCGGTCCCCGGCGCCCGGTACCTGCGGCGGCGCGGGCACCGACACGGGCGCGGCCGCGGGTTCCGGACCGGCGGCGCTGGGAGGAGGGTGCCCGCAGCCCCGGCCAGGCGCCAGGCGGCGCTGGGCTTCCATGGCCCGCCCCTAAGCCATCAGGCATACATCCGGCGAGGGCGGACGCTCGGGAGGGCGCAGGCTGGGCAGACTGAGGGACCTCCCCCACCTCCTGCCGCCCCCTGACCCCCAACACACGAATTTCATGCGCTGGGCCTCTAGTATATATCTATCGTATGGCCATTAGACATTGTCCCACAAGCATGTGGGGCTCTTTTCATTGTTTTACTATCTTTTTTCTCCCATGTGTTTTATTTTAGATAGCTTCTGTTGCTAACGCATTTGCAGCGCTAATCTACTCTTCCGTTCTGATCTAAATCTGCTGTCATTCCCATCCCACCAGCGTTTTCTATCCTAAATAATATAATTTTTTATCTCTAGCATGGAAGCTGGGGGGCGTGGTATCGGTATATTCCTATCTTAAACTCCATACTCGAATCTACACATGGAAAACGGGACATTGTGGACTCGGGAGATATTCGCCTAGAGTGATGGAGGAGAAAACGAAAGTTCTGTTTACCTCCACGTGCTCTACCTAAATGACTCTGCAGCCGGCCCTTTTCAATTGAAAAC
>NW_005871603.1:144106-184597 GCF_000147115.1 Myotis lucifugus | reverse complement strand
CCGCTCGGCCCCAAGCGGCGGCAGGCCCCGCCCCCTTGCACCCCGTCCCGGCGCGCGCTCATTGGGCCGCGCTCAGTATCAACTTTCCGAGGGGGACCGTGCTCTGGACCGACCGCGCCCCCATTGGCCTGCGCTCTGAGGCCACGCCCCCTCAGGGCCCGCCGCTCCCGCGCTGGCCGGGAGAGGGGCCCCCCTGCTAGCGGCCCCCACCCACCCGCCCGCTCCCGGGCCTCGGTGGAGCCGCGGAGGGCCGGCTTCCTTGTGGGGTGCCCGAGCGCAGAGCTGCCAGATCCGGAAAGGGGCCACGTCTCTTTGGCTGGGTTCCCTGGAGCCGGTTATTCTTTAACGCACGACGGTCCGCCTCTCCCACCCTCATGGAGCCCCAGGGCTGGGTGGCCCGAGCCCGCTCTCGGTGTCCAGTCCGACCTTGGGGCAGCCACCCTGCCGGCCGGCTACACCCCCCTCTAGAACCAACCTGGCCTGGCGACACTACCCCTAATCTGGTCTCTCCCCACACTGTCTGCGGGCCAGGGTGACAGGGCCCAGGCACCCCAGGAGGAGGCAGCCTGTCCCTGAGGTCAGGGGATGCTTTGATTCCTTCCAAACAACCCTCCCGGGCTTTGAAGAAGAGCAGGCTGTGAGGCTCGCGGCGTTCATCCTCCCTGCGCTGGGCATTTATTAAGACGCTGGCAGGAGAGGCCAGGGCAGCCAGGACCCCAGACGCTCTCAGGCTGCCCTCTGCAGGGGACCGTGAGGGAAGAGGGACGCTGGAAGAAGAAACAGCTGTACTTGGGTGCTAGGGCAGGGAGGGGTTGGAGACCCCTGTGTGGCTGAGCCCCACAGGCTGAGGCCGGAGAAGCAGGAGGCCTTCATGTCTGATCTGTTAGCTCGAGCTGCAGGCTGCCGGCTTGAGCCCCCATCTCCTGGATGCTCTCATACACGTTTTCTAGGTCGCTGTGGGTACTCAGGCCCCTAAGTGGGAGGGCCTCGTAGTCCAGATTCCTCCCCCGAGTCAGAATTGCCACTCTGCTTTTGGGGTCCGGCTGGCCTAGGGCAGATCCTGCGTCCCTCCTTTTAGGCTTGCTGATCCTGGAGTATAGGATATCCACCTGGAGGAAGCCCACCAGGGATGGGTCAGCATCATCAACTCTGCCAAGGATCTACCCAGCTCCACCCACTGCACCCCACCCGACCACCCCACTTTACCTGAGTGGCTGGGGTCCCCTGGACCTTCCCCTGGTCCAGGCCTTGGGGACCCCGACCTGTTCCCTTGAGCTTGTGGATACAAGCATACTCAGCCACCACCGATCTGGCCTCAGGCTCGTCTCCGGCACAGCTGCTGGTCAGCCCTGCCCCTGCCCACACCATGGGGCTGGCTGCCAGGCTGGCCCTGGGGATGGCTGCCAGCCCCACATTGGAATAGGTGGCCTCAGGGCCCGTGGAGGGCTGGGCAGCAGCAGTAGTAGGTGAGGTCTGGGGCAGATCCCGGTGTGAGAAGGCGGCTGGGGGCCTGGTGGTGTCTCTAGACACCTCCAGACATTGTAGGCGCAGGAGATCCATGCTGGCAGGCCGAGGGGCTGGGAGTGAGGTCAGGGCAGAGGTCAGTTGGGGTGGAGGGGTGGAGTCTGACCCCAGCAGGTTAGAAGGTGTGGTACAGCAAGCCCCACCCACAACCTGGCTGCTCCCTTGGGCTCACCTGTGCGGTGGAGCGGGCCCTGGTGCAGCTCATGCAGTCTGGTGTCTGACTTGCTGAGGATGCAGAGGGGGGGCTGTCTCAGCAGTGACTGGGGGCAAGGAAGGCAGGTCGGTCCCCGCTGGCCCCGACCTGGCCCCCGGGACAGCCTGGCACTCACCATTTCCGCTGGCATCATGGTACCCTGCAGCCCTGCTGGCTGCCTCCGAGCCTGCTTCCTGGGGGCAAGAGGGTCGTCAGGCCAGGGAAGCAGAGTAGAGGTGCAGGGGTATCAGCCTCTGGTGAAGGGGGACCTGCCTGGAGCCCCACCCCCTCTGGCCACAGCACTGAAACAGGTTCCACATGGAACCCAGGCAAGGGAGGGACATACCTGTGGCAGGCTGCGCACAGCACCCACAGCCAGAGGAGCAGGGTGAGGCACCCTAGGACCCAGAGGGCAGGAGGGGCTGAGGGCACCAGTGGCCCCATCCTGTGTAGCCCTGGACTGGCCTGAGGGCAGAAGACAAGGGTCCTGGGGACTGGCTGAAGGACTGGCCACCCACCTGCAACCCCGCCTCGCCTCACAATGCTGGCGGTCTCCCGCCCTGGGAGCTCTGACTCAGCACACAGGAAACCCAAGGCTCAGCAGCCCCTCCTCCTAGAGGCGGAGGACGCAGCCTAGCGCCCACCTTCCTTTCCCGCCTCTGGTTGGGGGCTCCTGGCCAGTGTGAGAATGTGTGCTCTTCCTGGCCTCACGTGTGCCCAAGCCAGTGATGATAACCCACATGACCGCAGAGCATGGCCAGAGAGAACCTGGCCACGGCTCCACTGTGGTCACTACAACCCAAACCTGAGGCCTGGGGATGCCACTGAGGTCACACGCATGAGCCTTCAAGCCACAGGCCACAGACTCACCTGCAGCCCTTCCCTGCCCAGGTAAGGCCGTCTGAGGTGATGCCTTAGTCATTCACCACAGCTTGGCCCCCTGAGGGGCTGAAGAGGTGGGGGTCAGCTGGCAGAAAGGGGCTGCTTTGGGCACTGAGTACCCTCCCCCCACCTCTCCCTGGCTCTCCACCCCCACCTCCATTCCTGCTGCTGGACGTGTCTCCTTCCTGGGGCTTTAGCAGGGCTGCAGGGGATGGGGGTCCACTCTACAATCCGCAAAGCCTAGCACAGATATGGGGGGTTGGGGCTGAGTCTGCCCAGACCCAGGGAGTGGGCTTCCCCCACAGGAGGTCCCAGTGGCGCGACCTGGTAGGGGCTAGTCCTCCCAGGCCCCAGCCCTCAAGTGCTCCCAGGAGGGCATGCAGCAACAGGCCTGGAGAGCTGGCCAGGCTGGAGTTCAGAGGAGGCACTTACCAGGGCCACGGGTACAGGGCACTCCTCAGCCACCTGGGCAGGCCAGCAGCTCCCAGAGCAGTGGTGCCTGTGTGCAGCTCCCCCACTTCCTGCCTGTGTCTCAGATTTCGTCTCAACCCCCAACAGCAGCAGCCGCCACCACCGCAGCCTCACCCAACTGCTGCACCCCAGCTGGGGCCCAGATAACACTCAGTGGGTGTGTGCTTCGAGCCCCCATGGTTTGAGCCTACCTCTCTGTCTCCACCCACGAAGAGGTGGGCACACACTGGGAGGAGACAGGCCACCAAGCACCGGGGGTAAATCCAGGCTCTCACACCCACCGGCCAGGCCCTCCTGCTCCGTAAGCAGTGCTCTGAGGGCCTGAGCTGGCAGCCCTCCCCCCCCCCCGCCAAGCTCCACAGTCTGTGTGTGTTGGGCCACATGGGGACCCCCCTGGGAGACCAGGGAAGATGACAGTCCCCCTGGGCCCTCTGCCTCTGGGCTCACTGGGGACTCCTCCAGCTCAGCCCCACTGCCCCACGCACAGACACCTCTCCCCACACACCACAGCCAGCCGCGCCACCACTAAAAGACAGCGACAAAGTCACTTTAATGTCCTTGATAAGCAGACACTGGCAGGGGGGCTCTGTGGGCACATGAGCATCAAGACATGACCCCTGTACCCAATCTCCACTCAGCAATGTCCGCACACCCCGGCCTGGCAATAGGCTGACCGTGAGGTCTGGTCTGGGGGTGGCCTCTCTTCTGTCGGCATCTAGTTATTGGAGGACAGCAGGTCTTCCGGAAGCTGTGGGAGCTGGAGCCGAGCCCTGTCCCTGGCACGTGCTGGGCTCTAGAACTCTGTCATCTTCTTGTGGGTGTCTGCCTTCCTCTGTTCCCGCTGCAGGCCCGCTTCCTGGGCCCGGAGCTGCCCCAGCTGCCGCTGGGCTCCTGCCAGCTTCTCCTGCAGCTGGGCCACGGTCACGCTGTGCCTAGAGAGAGGCTGCCACTCAGCATGGGCTCCCGGGCCACTGCTACAAAGACCCCAGGATGCTGTGGCCCCTGCCAGGCATCCTCCCACCATGCAGACCCTCCTCAGACCCAGCTCACCACCTTCAGGTCAGGGCGAAATCCTGCAGATGAACTGCACTGGGCGCCCAGAGCAGGGCCGGAGGCATGGCCACCCTGGGGCCCATCCTCTGCCCCAAGTTGAGCCCCACACATACCGACCAGTGTTGCGGGCGAGGGCCTCCTGGATGCCCCGGATGTCCCGCTGGGCCTGCTCAATCTTCTCCTCGGTCTGGAAGAGCCGCAGGCTCAGGGCCCTCTTGGTGCCCTTGCTGGCATGGTACAGCTCCTTGCCACTCCTCCTCCCAGGGGTGGCAGCTCCTGCCTCCAGGGTCCCAGGAGCCTGGCCCTGCAGCTTCTCATTCAGAAAGTCAAACACGCTCCGAGGGGGCGGGCGGCCCCCAGGCCTGCCTCCTCTGCCCCGGTATTTTGGGGCCCGACTAGTGCCAGCCTTGCTGCCCTTGGTCCTCTTCTGTAGGATCTCTGCACACTGGTCCAGCGACTTCCCTCGAGGCAGCACCACAGCGTGGATGGGCTCCACCCGGCCGTCCGAGTGTCGGCCCAGACCTGGGGGCACAGGGGCTGGCACTGCTGCTGGATCCACTCCCACCACCCTGCACTGTGCAGAGGCAACCCAGCCCCTTCCCCAGGGCAGCACCCACTCACTCACCCTTGCCAAACTCATAGCCCATCTTGGCGAGCAGCCTGGAGCCGATGCCCCGCGTGTGCACCTCCCAGCCCGCAAAGGCAGAGCTGCAGGCCCCGTGGTCGGTGGCGCTGGGTTCCACCACTGCAGGAAACAGGGCAGGGACTTGGCCCAGCTGCACAGGGAACACCTGGGCTCTGGCCAGCGTTAGCCCAAGAGCTCAGTCCTCTCTCCATCCCAAGGACACGGGGTTTCAGAAACCACCAACACATGGGACAGCCCTACAGGGATGCCTCCCGTCTTCTTCCTCACTGACCCCTCAGGGGGCTGGACACTGAAGCTCCCCCGCCCATGGCTGTCTACACACCCCCCCATCCACCACTCGACCCCAGACCCCGAGCGGAAGCTCCAGAAGGAGCTGCTGCTTCCTGCTCTCTGTTCAGCTGGGCCTCCCCAGCAGTGGCCCACCCTCAGGTTGCACCATGGGGGACATGTTTGCACACGAACTCCTTGATGACAAGGGACAGGTCTTTGCGTCTGCAGGTTTGCGGACCTGCCCAGACCCCTCACACATGCTCTCATCCTCCCACCTCCTGTGGGGGCCTCCCTGTTTCTCCAGGCCCAACTAGTGCCCCCTGCTGTGCATCATGCACTAGGCAGAGCCCCCCTCACCCGCGGTCACGCTCTCTGCCTTTCTGCTTAGGTGGTCAAGGTCCCCACCAGCCAGGAACTTCCTAGGGAGACTGCTGCCCAAGATGCTCCTTGCCCTGTACCTCTGGCATAGCTGGAATCGTCCGGGTCACCACTGTCTGAGTCAGAGGATACTGCAGGCTCTGGGCGCAGTGGGGGAAGGATGCTGTCCCCCTCCAAAACGGCCTCCTTCAACAGCAGCGAGTCAAACTTGACTGTGTAGTAGCCGCTGTCCATATCTGGAAGGTCAAAGACAACCAGGTCAGCGGCTTCACAGGTGGTTGGAGACTCACTGGAAGTTGGGAGCAAGACGGGCCAAGGCCAGGGGCACTCTCACTCCTCTTGGGCACAGAGCAGGGACCTGACACCCAACCAAAGGAGTGGTCATAGGGGATTAACACGAATGAGGAATGGAGGGACCTTCCAGAAGGGCCTGAGGGAGGCCCATGGGCAGCCTCACCAGTGATCCGTGCTGGGTACCAGAGACCATCTGGTTGCTTGGCCAGACATGCAGAACCAGCCTGCAAGGAGCTCAGGTCCGGGTCCTGGAAGGGGCGCAGCTCATCCACAGGGACCACCTGCCCATGGGAGAACCTGCAGAGAGGGCCGCAGGAGCCGGGGCTCAGACACAGCCCACAGGGGGCATGTGAACCCCAGAGAACCAAGTCTAACTATCTGGGCGTAGCCCTCAAGGGAGGGAGAAACAGGGAAACAAAACACACACAAACACGTGTCCACACATACATACATACATACATACCATTTGTACACATCCATACACACACGTGCACACACTTGTGCTGTCTCACTCTCGCTCTTGGGATGGACATGGCCCCTCTGAGGATGAACCCGCTCTCAGCTTTCTGGGCCAGGGTGACAGTGTGGCGGGCACAGTGCCCCATCGGCTCCACCAGACACAAAGCCCCAGATGCAACCGGTAATCAGGGCAGGTGTTTGTGTGCTCATGTGGTGAGTCCTCCCCAAACCAATTAGCACAACCCACTTATAACAGTGGTGCCTTGACTTCCAGAGATCAGTGCACCAGTGAAATTAAAACTAAAACTGAGAGAGAGAGAGAGAGAGGAGGAAATGTGAGGATTGCAACCTTTACTTTGCCAAATAAAGACATGAGAAAACCAACCACATATCTACCCCTATGTGCCATCACTTCCAGAGGAAACTGCTTTAACCCCACGAGAGCAGAGTAGCCAGGACTGGAGCCCATGCTGGGCATGGCTGTTTCTTGAGGCAGGAATTGGTGGTGACAAAGAGGGAGAGGGAACCAAAGGTGGAAGGCGTTTGTCTGGCAGATACAGAGGGTCTCAGGGCAGCTCCTTCTCACACCTGGCTGTCCTCAGGCACCCAGGGAGCTGCCAATGGCCGAATGGCACCAGCAGCTGCAAGTCTGGGCCCCAAATGGACAGCAGTAGAGTCTGTGGTTAAAAAGCCCTGATCAACCGAGAAGCAAAACCGCTTGTTCAAAAGGGGGGACTAAACCCAGGTGAATGCAACCAAATACCGCCTTCGAGACACACACACTGGCTCACACACACTTTCAGACTCCTCCATGCACACAGATAGAGGCCTACATCCACAGACACCACCACTTAAACCTCTCTATAGGAACCTTCAGCAACATTAGAAACCTTAAAATTTGGTACATTCTTTAAACCTAGCAAGCACTTCAAAAAATTTTTGTAAAAAAATAATGGAAGTATGCAAAGATTTAGCTATAGGGATGTTAACCGAATACTAAAGACTGAGAAATAGCCTACATTTCCAACCATGGGAAGTAGTTAATGGCAAATCCATAAAATGGATTGAAGCCTAAGAGAATGGGGTAAATTGACAGATGGAATGAAAAGAGCTCTACGGGAGCTCCACGCATACAGAAAGCTTCACATTTAACAGGAAGTGTTGGAAACGAGTCAGGAAAAGAGGGACTGTGCGTTTCATAAGGAAACAACTTAAAATTGTTTTTTCATATTAAAAAAAAACAAACTTGCCCAGCCAATGTGGCTCAGTGGTTGAGCATCGACCTATGAACCAGGAGGTCACGGTTTGATTCCGTCAGGGCACATGCCCAGGCTGCAGGCTCGATTCCCAGTGTGGGGCGTGCAGGAGGCAGCTGATGGATGATTCTCTCTCATCATTGATGTTTCTATCTCTCTCTCCCTCTCCCTTCCTCTCTGGGAAAAAAAATAAATAAATAAGTAAGTAAGTAAGTAAGTAAATAAATAAATAAACACACACACATAAACACCTTCAAAATATATTTAAAAATTAAAAAAAAACAACTCCATCACCACCTCACAATAGTCACAGAAACACATGCCAGAGTCTCAAGCATGTGAACCCGAGAACAAGCTCTTAGGACTGCATTCCCCGAGTTCAGCTGGCCAGGTGCAGAGGTGACTGAATCGTTGCCACAGGAGAACAAGGCTAACACTGGGCAAACTGTCCAAACGCACCGCTTCTGAGCTCTGGAAGTTGACGGCAGCAGTGATGCCTGGAGGGGGGTGTCTGCAGCATCCCCTGCAAAGCAGCAGACGCAGAGGGTGGAAGTGGGGAAGACGGTAAAAACCAGGGCCTTGTGGCTAAAAGTGATGAAACCAATCAAAACTACCAGAGAACGGACAGGTCTGAAAGGGCCACAGAGGGCTCCACTCTGCGCACGTCCTCTCTATGGAATGGTGCGCATGAGTCAAGAGCTCTAAGACGTGCCAGGACAAAGGAAAAATGGGGGTGAGGGGGCGCTGAGCTAGGAATGACACTCCCAACTCACATAGATGGACTGGGAAGGAAGTGTCTGAGCACAGCCTCCGACTAAGTTCTGGCGGACCACTCAGCTGCAGAGTGCTGCCTAGGAAGCCAGATTGAAAAGTAAAATTAAATTTAAAATCTGAGCAGAGCCACCAGAGGCTGCACACTATGGCAGGTGGGCAGATTGTAAGTTAGGTCCAGAAAATGTCCTAAAATAAAACATTGGGAAAAACAATTCAGAATCCAGAGTTGCTAAAATATATCTGAAATGTCCAGTTTTCAATAAAAATTTATAAGACATGCAAACCAACAGAAAAGTGTGACCCATATTAAGGAAAAAAAGCAGTTGATAGGATCTGACTGAGTGGGCCAAGATGGTGAATCTAACAAAGACTTCAAAGTAGAGAGTATAAGTACGTTAAAGGAATTAAATGACAGTGTAATGATGACGATTCAATAAATAGGGAATCTTAAAAGAGAAGTATAAATTATATAAGGAATCAAATAGAAATTCCAGGGCTGAGAAGTCAATGCTGAAATGAGAACTCACTCAGTGGGACACTCTGGTCACCAGTCTAGCATATAAGAAGTGAGGAAGTCATCCCTCTGTCCTAAGAAAAAGTGCAATGAGTCCGGCCGGCGGGGCTCAGTGGTTGAGCGTTGACCTATGAAGCAGGTCACCAGAGACCTGGGTTTACGAGAAGAAAGAATTATTCAAAGCTTCCCTTCATTACTCACCACCATGTCACTAATGGCCTGTTTATAACAGTTCTTTGTAGCCAGTACTTTGTGTCTGGCTATCAAGAAAATAATTACAAAGCACACTAAAATACACCATATACCAAAATATGGATAATAGAATCCTAAAAAAAGAGGGAGAGAAAGGGACAGAAATAATGTTTGCAAAATTGAAGAATAATGGCTGAAAGCTTCCCAACTTTGATGAGAGATATGAATCTATACATCCAAGTAGTATAAAGTAAAAGAGACCCACACCAAGACAAACTGCTAAGACCCAAAGACAAAGACAGCATCTGAAGGTAGCAAGGGAAGTGGCTCTTCAGGGATGAGGATCCTCAGTAAGACTAACAGCTGATTTCTCATCAGAAACTATGGAAGCCACAGGCAGTGGGATGACATATTTAAAGTCTTGAAAAAAAAATGCTGTCAGACAAGAATCATATTTCTGGCAAAACTATCCTTCAGAAATGAAGGAGAAATGAAGACATGTAAACAAGAGCTGAGGGAGTTTGTCACTGGTAGACTTGCCTACAAGAAACTCTAGTCTGGCTGGCGTTGCTCAGTGATTGAATGTCGACCTATGAACCAGGAGTTCATGGTTCAATTCCCGGTCAGCCCACATGCCCAGGTTGCGGGCTCGATCCCCCGTAGGGGGCCTGCAGGAGGCAGCTGATCAATGATACTCTCTCATCATTGATGTTTCTAACTCTCCCTCTCCCTTCCTCTCTGAAATCAATTAAAAAGAGAAATGCTACAGGGCATTCTTCAGACTGGAATGAAAGGACAGACACTGGTCAGTAACTCAGGCCATATGAGCACTGGGAGAGGTAATCAGAGGCAAACAGAAGAGCAGTATTAAAATTTTTTGTTTGCAACTATTTTTCCTATATGATTTCAAAGACAAATGTATAAAGCAGTAATCACAAATCTATATTTCTGGGCACACAATGTATAAAGGTGTAATTTGTAACAGTAACAACATAAAGGGGACTGCATAGCAGCAGTTTTGTGTCCTACTGATGCTAACTCGGTATTGATTCAAACTAGATTGTTGTAAATTTACAATGTTAATCACAATTCCGAGAGTAACCATTAAGAAAATAACACAGAATTCTATGTTATTATGGGGCAAAAGTAGGTTTAGAGTTGTGAGTATGTGAAATACAGAGTTTATTCTTGTATTATTAGTTATTAATTATTGTATTATTTTCCATACAAGCAACTGTAAACCTACTTTTGTCCCACCGTGTTTGCAGAAAAGGAGAAAGGAATCAAAATGTTACAATGGGGACCTACCCGATTTGGCTCAGTGGATAGAGCGTTGGCCCGTGGACTGAAAGGTCCGGGGTTCAACTCCAGTCAAGGGTGCGTACCTCAGCCCTGGTCAGAGTGCATGCAGGAGGCAACCAATCTATGTGTCTCTTTCACATCAATGTTTCTCTTTCTTTGTCTCTCCCTGTCCTTGGGTGAGGATTGACAACAACAACAAAAAGACACAGTGGAAAAAACAAACACTAAAAAAGGCTGTAATAGAGGAATTGAGAAACAAAAAGATATGAGACACATAGGAAAAGAAAACTCACAGAGGCAAGTCCTTGCTTATCATAATTATTTATTTTGCATACTCTTCTTTTTTAATTAAATGTTTTTACTGACTTTAGAGCGAGGAGAGGGATAGAGAGAAACACTGATGAGAGAGTAACATTAATAAGCTGCTTCCTGCACGCCCCCTACTGGGGATTGAGCCCACAACCTGGGCATGTGCCCTGATTGGGAATTGCACCAGTGACTTCTTGGTGCATGGGACGATGCTGAACCACTGAGCCACACCAGCTGGGCTAACTTTATTTTTTATTTAAAAAAATATTTTTTATGTTTTATTGGTTTCAGAGAGAGGAAGGGAGAAGGAGAGAGAGATAGAAACATCAATGATGAGAGAGAGGGATGGAGCCCGCAACCCGGGCATGTGCCTTGATCGGGAATCGAACCATGACCTCCTGGTTCATTGGTCAGTGCTGAACCACTGAGCCACTCTGACTGGGCTTTATTCTTATTTTTAACTTAAAAAATAATTCTCACCTAAGGATATGTTTTTTTGTTTGTTTTGTTTTTAATAATTCTTTATTGTTGAAAGTATTACATGTGTTCCCTTTTTTCCCCCAAGGGATATATATATTTTTTAATTGATTTTAGAGAGCAGGAGAGAGACAGAGAGAAAGAAAAACATCTATGTGAGAGAAACATCAATCAGTTGCCTCCCATATGCCTCCCAACTGGGGATCGAACCTGCAACCTTTTGGTGATGGGAGGATGCTCCAACCAACTGAGCCACCGGGCCTGGGGTTGGCAACTACTTTAAATGTCAATGGATTAGAGAAACCAAGATGGCGGCATAGGTAAACACCGGAGTTTGCTGCCCCACACAACCGCTTCAAAAATACAACTAAAAGACGGAACGGACATCACCCAGAACCACAGGAAGGCTGGCTGAGTGGAAATTCTACAACTAGAAGGAAAGAGAAAAGCATACTCAGAGGAGGTGCGGTGCGGAAGTAAAATGCTAATGTACAGAGGTGCATGCGGAGAGGGCTGGCGGCTGAGGGCACGGTTGTCTTTTTCAATTGGGAGGGAGTCTCAGGCTCTGAGCTCCAGTTCCGGGCGAGTCTCTGGGGACCCAGACTCATACGGGAGAAGCGGGACTGTCTGGCATCGGTCGGAACTCGAGGGCAGCTTTCTCTCGGAGGTACTTGCAGCGATTGCTGGGACACTGAGAAGCGGGGCCTCTGAAGGCAGGACTGAGAGCAGCCATAACTGCTCGCTCCGCCCACCCTGTTGATCCCCTGGGACCCGCCCCACCCAAGCCTTGCACGGAGGTGTTTGCTGGATAGCCTCAGGCAGAGGCTAGATTAGCACCTCCCTAGAGCCCCAGGACAGAAGTTCTCCCACTGCAGACACAGCTGATTCTCACAGCCAATTGGCCTGGAGGTCAATCCCTCCCAGTGTTACTTACAACAATCAAGGCTTAACTACAACAAGACTGTGCACAAAGACCACAAGGGGGAGCACCAAGAGTGTCCTCCTCAGGTAATTGGGGAGGCTGAACCACTGGGCCCTAGAGGACACTTAGCACAGAAAACCTCTTTATCAACACAAGGAAGCATAAAAAAATGCAGAGACAAAGAAACAGGACACAAATGACAGAAATGGAGGAAAGCAAACTGCTGGATATAGAGTTCAAAACCACACTTTTAAGGTTTTTCAAGAACTGTCTAGAAGCCGCCGATAAATTTAGTAAGACCCTCGAAAAGACTGGTGAGACCGCCGATAAATGTAGTGAGATCCTCAAGAAATCTAGTGAGACCCTCGATGTTGTGATAAAGGACCAACTAGAAATTAAGCATACACTGAATGAAATAAAGATTATACAGACTCCCAACAGAAGACCAGAGGATCGCAAGAATCAAGTCAAAGATTTGAAATACGAAGAAGCAAAAAAACACCCAACCGGAAAAGCAAAATGAAAAAAAGAATCCGAAAATATGAAGATAGTGTAAGGAGCCTCTGGGACAGCTTCAAGCGTACCAACATCCGAATTATAGGGGTGCCAGAAGAAGAGAGAGAGCAAGATATTGAAAACCTATTTGAAGAAATAATGACAGAAAACTTCCCCTACCTGGTGAAAGAAATAGACTTACAAGTCCAGGAAGCACAGAGAACCCCAAACAAAAGGAATCCGAAGAGGACCACACCAAGACACATAATTAAAATGCCAAGAGCAAAAGACAAAGAGAGAATCTTAAAAGCAGCAAGAGAAAGAAAGTCAGTTACCTACAAGGGAGTATCCATACGACTGTCAGCTGATTTCTCAACAGAAACTTTGCAGGCCAGAAGGGAATGGCAAGAAATATTCAAAGTGATGAATGCCAAGAACCTACAACCAAGATTACTTTATCCAGCAAAGCTATCATTCAGAATTGAAGGTCAGATAAAGAGCTTCACAGATAAGAAAAAGCTAAAGGAGTTCATCACCACCAAACCAGTATTATATGAAATGCTGAAAGGTATCCTTTAAGAAGAGGAAGAAGAAAAAGGTAAAGATACAAATTATGAACAACAAATACACATCTATCAACAAGTGAATCTAAAAATCAAGTGAATAAATAATCTGATGAACAGAATGAACTGGTGATTATAATAGAATCAGGGGCATAGGAAGGGAATGGACTGACTATTCTTGGGGGGGAAAGGGGTGTGGGGGATGCGGGAAGAGACTGGACAAAAATCGCGCACCTATGAATGAGGACAGTGGGTGGGGAGTGAGGGCGGAGGGTGGGGTGGGAACTGGGTGGAGGGGAGTTATGGGGGGAAAAAAGAGGAACAAATGTAATAATCTGAACAATAAAGATTTAATAATAAAAAAAATAAATGTCAATGGATTAAACTCTAAATGAAATAAATTAGAAGGATGGATTAAAAGATTATTCAATTCTATGCCTCTATAAGAGACTCATTTTGTGTCAAGATAGGTTGGGAGTGAAAGGAAAGATAATCCATGCAAATCCTATATAATAAAAGGCTAATATGCAAATCAACCGAACCACAGAACAACCAGTCGCTATGACGTGCACTGACCACTAGGGGGCAGACGCTCAACACAGAAGCTGCCCCCTGGTGGTCAGTGCACTCCCACAAGGGGGTGCACCGCTCAGCCAGAAGCCAGGCTCACAGAGCCTCTCCCACCTCTGCAGCAGCGCTAAGGATGTCCGACTGCCAGCTTAGGCCTGCTCCCTGCTAAGCCATCAGTTGGACATCCCCCGAGGGCTCCCGGACTGGGAGAGGGCGCAGGCCGGGCTGAGGGCCCCCCCCTTCCCGAGTGCACAAATTTTGTGCACCGGTCCTCTAGTCTATAATACAGGGGCCCTCAAACTACGGCCCGCGGGCCACATGCAAATACAAATATTGTATTTGTTCCCTGTGGGAAACTGTTTATTGCCTTCACTATCTGATAAGCGTAGACAGAGTACCCCCCGAAGGCTGGGTGCCTTTGAAGCCCTAGCCAAGGTCGGAGCTAGGCGCCACCTCTGTTTGTCCAGACAGTGGTAGCTGAAACTACTCCCCCATTTATTATTATGTAAATCCTTGCTGATGGGCTAGTCTGCCTGTTACTAGGGGGTTGCCTGCCTAAGGGCTATGCTATGGGGGTATCCCAGATCAATAAAAGTTTGGTGAGGCCTGAGCACAGGAGGAAGTCCTTCCTCCTGAGTTGGACTTACTCGCCTGGTCCTCCAATATTTCCAAATTATCTGGTGTCTTTTCTCTTTCATTTGTGTGTGGCTCCGCTTCCAGGTCCTGAACCCTGATCCACGCGGGACGTGGAGGGAAACATTTACCAACAGTTCCCGTTTTGTTTTTTTACTTCAAAATAAGATATGTGCAGTGTGCATAGGAATTTGTTCATAGTTTTTTTTTAAACTATAGTCCGGCCCTCCAACGGTCTGAGGGACAGTGAACTGACCCCCTGTTTAAAAAGTCTGAGGACCCCTGCTATAATAATAAAAGTGTAACATGCTAGTTAGACCAGACATCCTTCTGGACGAAGCCGGGGCTGTGAGTGAAGCCTGGATCCTGGGTGCCTGCCGGAGGCCAGAGGGAGAGAAGCTTGGGTCCTGGGTGCCAGAGGGAAGCCGGTGCTGGCAGCCGGGGGAAGGAAGGCCTACTCTTGCACGAATTTCATGCATTGGGCCTCTAGTAGTACCATAAGCTGGGATGGCTACACTGGTATCAGACATTATAGACTCCAGTCAAGATAGAAAAGAGCAATGCTGTACATCTGAAACTAATGTAACATAATAGTGAATGTCAACTGTAACATCAGTGAAGAAAAAGATAAAAATACAATGATAAAAGCATCAACCGATGAGGAAGATAATATAATTATAAACTTTTACAACCTAACAACACAGTCCCAAAAATACATGAAATAAAAATTGATAGAATTAAAGGATGAAATAGGATAGGAGCTGAGACACCAACACCCCACTTTCAACAGTGCACAGAGAAACCAGACAAAAGACTCTGAGGAAAGAGAGAACTTGAGTGTGTCAACAGCATGGACCAGCCAGCCCTCCAGACACCCACAGAACAGGCCACCCAGCTGCAGAGCACACAGCCTTCCCAGGGACCAGAATATTCTGCAGGACAGGACGTTCGTGGGGCCTCAACCCGGGTCTCAATAAATTTTAAAATACTGAAATCATAAAAAGTACCTCCACCAACCATGGGGACTGAGTTTACAAATCAACAACAGAAGGAAATCTGGAAGATTCACAAATATGTGGAGATTAAGCAGTGCAGTCTTGACCAAGGGCCGATGAGGGGGTCAGGGGTCAGGCAATACTCAGTTGAATGACCATGGAAACAACACACGGAAGCTGTGGGCTCTGAGAAAGCAGCTGCAAATGCCTGCAGTAGGGAGGAGGGAAACCTCAAGTCCTTAAGCTCACTGTACACCTTAAAGAATCAGAAAAAGAGCAAACTGAACCCAAAGCAGCACAGGAAGAAATAGTAAAGGTACGAGTGGAAATAAATGCCATAGAAAAAAAAAAGGAAAAACAATATGGAATCAACAACCAAAAATAAAATAAAACAAAACTGACAAAGCTTGAGCTAGACTGACCAAGAAATAAGAGCGCACTCAAGAGACTGAACCAGGAAAGTGGGGACCTGCCGGGAGCCGGTCCATCCTTGCTGCTTGACACAGTCGCTGCAGGGAAGAAACATCTGCACAGCATATGTTTCAAGGGACCTGGCGTATATGGCATACTGTTCTTAATATGTTTGCTCCCCTTCTTGGCGCTATGTGTTTTAACCAAGGTCACCTCTCCGAGAAAGGTTGTTTCCCCAGGTAGGGATTTTTCCCTGAAGTTAGGGAGGGAATAAAACCCCTTAACTAAATGCCAGGCGGGTAGTTAATCACTTTAACTACAAACAATCACCCTTAAGCTTCATGATCTTTACTCCCTGGAATGGAGATAAGAAACGCCCTAACCTTTGGAATAGAAATTGATAGGATTAAAATCAACTGGTATAAATACAGATGTAACAAGACAACAGAACACAGAACCTAGAGACAGAACCTAGCAAGAGAACATGGCAAAAGATCCTGGACAGAACCTGGCTACAGAACTTTGCTGGAGAACCTAGACAGAACATGGCGACCGAACCTGGCTGGAGAACCTAGCGAGAGAACATGGCACCAGAACTTGGTTGGAGATCCGAAACAGAACTAGGCTGGAGATTCTGGCAGAAGAACCTGGCTATGATGATCACCTGAACACTGTCTCCGTGTCTTTCCTTCCTCGCTGACTCCGTCCACACCTTTGGGAACCCCTGGACCCGCTGGGGCTGGACCCCAGCAGGGACCTACTTCCCACCTTACAGGACACACAGGACTGCCAGAGACTGCTGTGAGCAACTCTATGCCAACAAATTAGGTAACTCAGATGAAAAGGGAAAAATAATAAAAACACACAAATTACCAAAGTAACAACTATTGGGGCCAGAGGCGCCAGCTAGAAGAGGCTCCCACTTGCCAACGGTGGACAATCTGCCCAGCAGGTGTGGCTCAGCGGTTGAGTGTTGACCTCAACCGGGAGGTCATGGCTCGATTCCTGGTTGTGGGCTTGATCCCCAGTGGGTGGGGTGCAGGAGGCGGCTGATCGGTGATTCTCTCTCATCATTGATGTTTTTATCTCTCTCCCCCTCTCCCTTTCTCTTTGAAATCAATAAAAATATATTTAAAATTTTATAAAAAGTTGGCACAATCTGAGCCTCATTAAGGATCAGAATCACAATAGACTGAAATTCATCAAATATATTTAAATCCATGGGTCCTCATCTTCTCAGGATGAAAGAGAACCAACTCATTGGTTCTCTTGTTAAGTAAACAAAACAGAAAACCCCAGCATTTCCCCACCTTTTCTGTGACTGAGCCACTGAGCAGCAAACCATAGACGAGGGAGGGTGTCTCCGTGTACCATTCCAGCTAATAAGTGAAATGAACCAACAGAAGGAAGAGATCTCTATACGCAATTCCAGCTGAACCCACGAACGGCACTGAGTACCACTAGTTGTTTACGAGACAAAGGAAAGCCAGTCACCGGGGCCTCCTGATGCAAGAACAGCACCTAGAGTCTTTGCCATGAATGCACTCAGGTCCCTGGACCCCACTGCCGGCCTGCGGGCAACAGAGGGGTGTGCTGGACTATACCAGGGGCTTCAATGCTGGCTCAAAGGGTCCGGTCCTATGCTTGCTTCAGCAGCACACATACTAAAACTGGAACAATACAAAGAAGATTAGCATGGCCCCTGCGCAAGGATGACATGCAAATTCAGTGAAGTGTCCCATATTTAAAATAAAACAAAATAGTCCAGTCCTTTGACAGGGGAACTGTGAGGCCAGGAAGGGCAGGGAGAAAGGATGCACAGCCACTCAGACACAGTGGGCCTGGCAGTGAGCAGAGAAACCAGTGTGCACACCAGTTTGTCTTGTAAAAGAGATACACACCAAAGTGCTAAGGACAGCCTCCCGGGAGGGGGAGGCATGGGACAGAGTGGGCGTCAAAGGATACTCCATGTTATCTATTTTATTGTTTGTAAAGACCCAAAGCAAATGTAAAAAAAACTCAGTCCTGGGTGGAGGAAGGGAGGTGTGTGGGGGGAGTCAGCTGGGCCTAAAGCCCTGCTGAAAAGCAGAGTAGCTCTGGGCAGCCTCAGTGGTCGGAGGGCCCCCTCCCGGGACTGCTGCACAGGTGAGTTAACATGTGAGAAAGAGACCTGGGAACAGTGCCCGGCGCAGAGGAAGCAGCTTAGAGGTGCAACCTCTAACCCTTGCATGGGACATCACGCAGGGAAAGTACAGAGACTCAGGCACAAAGGCCGAAAGGCTGAGTCCTCTGCTCCTTCATCTGTGCTGCCGACACGATGTGTCCACCGGGCAAACTCACGACACACTCTGACCTACCCACTTTTCTGCACATACACTAAACTTTAACAAATGTGTAGAAAAAGGAGGGAGGAAGGGAGGGAGGGAGGAGATATTTGCCAAATAGACTTGGAACCTAGCAAAAGCCTATTAAGAAATAGAAAGGCCCTGGCCGGTTTGGCTCAGTGGATAGAGCATCAGCCTGCAGACTGAACAGTTCCAGGTTCGATTCCGGTCAAGGGCACATGCCCCGGTTGTGGGCTCAATCCCAGTAGGGGTGTGCAGGAGGCAGCCCATCAATGATTTTCATCATTGACGTTTCTATCTCTCTCTCCCTTCCTTTCTGAAATAAATAAAAATATATATATTAAAAAAAAGAAATAGGAAGACTGCCCTAGCGAGTTTGGCTCAGTGGACAGAGCATCAGCCTGTGGACTGGAGGGTCCCAGGTTTGATCCCAGTCAAGGGCACTTACCTGGATTGCAGGCTTGAACCCCGGTCCTGGTCGGGGCATGGGTGGGAGGTAACCAATCGATGTGTCTCTCTCACATTGATATTTCTCTCCCCCCTTTATCCACCCCCCCCCCACTTTCTCTGGAAATGAAATATCCTCGGGTGAAGATTAACAACAAAACAAAAGAAAGAAAAAGAGATAGAAAGACCAAAGAACTAGAGACAGTTACTCTGAACTGTTGCCTAAAAATGTAAATTATCTACTAGGGATTTCAATAAATACTCCTTTCAGAGGTGAAGTAAAAGGAGCAAAATTGAAGTTATGCTCTAAGAGAAAGACAAAACAACTGTGGAAACTTGAACACAGATGAGGTTCTATGGTTAAATCTGTCGGGTATGATGGTGAACTGGAGACCTTTTTTATAACATCCTTAACAGTCAGGTGAAGGTGCATCCTGAAGTATTTATAGGTAAAAACCCAGTCACCCCTGCAATCTTCTTTAAAGGGGTCGAGGGGGAGAGAAGCAGGGCAGGGAGAGTGGATGAAACAAGACTGGCAGACGGGTGACAAATGATGAAGATGACAAGGTGGGAGGTCACCATACCACCCTCTCCAATTTTGTGCCTGGTGGCAGATGTCCATAATAAGCATAAACTTTAGAAGTTTAACTCTAAAGAATAAAACTGGTGACGGGGGAGGTCCCTTCTTTTCAACATAAGCTCTTCTACTCTTGATTTACCAGAGAAAATCCAAGGAAACACCCAAACAAGGACAATGGCTCGAATGCACCAGGGGCGAGCTCCCTCCTGCTGGCACTCTGCTGGACACACAGGGACCAGACGCCCGCACAGAGCCACGACCCCCTGTGGCTCGAGGGCCCAGGAGCAGAGCTTTACCTGCAGCTGTCCAGGAAGCGGCACTTGCCCTCCAGGAAGAAGGGACAGGGCTTCAGGGACTTGTGGGTGGGGTACAGGTAGAGGACCCGCACACCCGCGGAGCCGTCCTCTGCCTCTTCCGTGCCCACGATCATGGCGTTGTGATACTCCAGGGTGCCCCAGGAACTGTGGTAGGGGGCGTTCACCTTCGTCCCACTCAGCTCTCCCTCATCCTCCGTGTCCTCCCCTTCATCCTCCTCCAGTCCAGGATGGCTGGGTCCTGGCCCAGCCTTTCTTTCAGGAACAGTGTCCAGTTCTGCCCTGGGGGCTACTGGCGCCTCCATTGCTTCAGCAACAGCCTTCTGGAAAGCCAGGTACTCGGCGGCGTCCTGCTCTGGGCGCTCTCCGTCCAGGGTGGCCAGCAGCTTGCTCTTCCGGACAGACACCAGGCTGGCCTCGGTGAGCTGGATCAGCTCCTTCAGGTCTCCCTGGAGCTGGCGCAGGTCGGCCAGCTCGGCGGGATCCAGGCCGGCACCCAGGGCCAGCTCCACCTGCTGCAGCTGGGCGCCGTAGGTCCGGAGCGCGGTCTGGAGGCTCTCCTCGTCCATCACGCGGGGGACGGCTGGTTTCCCGGGTCGGCAGGGCGGTCCTGGGTCCTCACGGGGGTGGTGGGAGCAGAGCTGCAAGGAAGGGAAGCCAGGTGAGCCCGGGATCTGCCGCCTGAACTGCCAAGCCGCCGCCCTGAGGCTGACACCGAGCCCGGGGCCGAAGGCTGCACTCGGGACCTCACCGATCTCTCACGACGGCCCGCGGAACCGTGTGCGCTCCTCCCCCGCTTGAGGGACGAGAAACAGGCTCGAAGAGACTATCCGCTCCGAGTGGCCTCGGCTCCCTTCCCGGCCTCTCGGCCCCGCGTCCCCCCTCCTAACCCCGAGTCCGCTCAGGACGCTGCCCCTCGGCCCAGCCTCCGCCTGGCCTGCCACCTGTGACGGGTGGCCCAGACCGCGCCCCTCGACCCGGGCCGGGAACTTCCTCCGCGCAGTCACCCGGCCGCGCCATAGAAAGGCGGCCAGCCTCACCGGCTAGAGAGGCACGGTACCCGGCTTCCGGCACCGTAGCCGGCCAGCTCTTCCTCCCGAGTGCCGCCGCAGCCGGAAGTGCCTATCGCAGGGGCCGCCGGGAGAGCTCCTACCTTCCCCGGGCGGCCGGCCGCTTCCCATCGGGCACTGCGCGGAGCAGCGCGGGTCAGCGTGGGGTCAACGGGTCAGGCGCGCGGCGGCTCCGGCCCGGGCGGGCGCAGGTAGGCCGGGGCTGGGCGCCGGGCCTGATGCCGGTGTCAGGGCGGGTCGGGGCGAGGGCTCCGGGGCCTCCCGCTGCCGACCGGCCACTGCGCCACACCCGCCTCCGAAAAGCGGGGTGTCCCCGTATGTCGCCTGCAGGGCTCCTGCCGTGAGCCCTGCGCCACCTGATGGGCGGGACCGAATTTGAGCGAAGGCGCGGTGACCCCCGTCTGGCAGGGGAAGCGAGTCTCTGGCGGCGCCAAGCGGGAGTGAAGTAGTGGGGGGCGCCCTGCGCTCCGCAGGGAGCTGTAGGCGGTGTTGGAGGCATTGCGGGGCGGGGCCGCAGGACGGGAGGCGGGGCCGCAGGACCGTGGGCCGGGTTAGGTCGCCAGGGTGGGGAGGCTGGACGGTCCCGGGCCCGGACTCAGCTCCCGGCACCCTGGCAGGATGTACACGCTGCTGTCGGGGCTGTACAAGTACGTGTTCCAGAAGGACGAGTACTGCATCCTGATCCTGGGCCTGGACAATGCCGGGAAGACGGTACGCTTCCCCCTGGCCTGGCCCTTGCACTGCCTGCTCCGAATCCAGTCCCCATCCAAGGCCTTGGGACACCCAAATTCATTCCCCACCCAAGGCCATGGGACAGTCCCCGCCAGCTGCTTTAACAGCAAAACGTCTCTTTGCGGAATAAGCCCGAGGAGGGACATGAACGCCTCCCGCCTGTCTCTCCCTGTCCCGCAGACCTTCCTGGAGCAGTCAAAAACCCGCTTCAGCAAGAACTATAAGGGGATGAGTCTCTCCAAGATCACCACCACCGTGGGTCTGAACAGTAAGGGCGCTGAGCGCGGGGGGTGTGGGTCTGAACAGTAAGGGCGCTGAGCGCGGGGTGCGGGGGTCTGAACAGTGAGGGGCGCTGAGCGCGGGGGGCGGGGTCCTAGCCCAGAGGCCCTGTGGCGTCCTTCGAGGCCACCCGCTCCTGATGGGCCCACCTCAGGAGCACGGGAGCGGGGTGCTGTTCGCAGGGGAGCGGTGAGACTGTGTCATGGACCGGGGCCACCTCACCGGGACTCTTCTCTCCCCAGTCGGCACCGTGGACGTGGGGAAGGCTCGACTCATGTTCTGGGACTTAGGGGGGCAGGAGGAGCTGCAGTCTCTGTGGGACAAGGTGAGACGGATGCACAGGCCACCTGCCTCCCACGCCATTTCCCTCCAGGTGGCACCCTTGTCCAGTCCCCGCTTTTCCAAAGGGCCTCAGACTCACCTTCTTTACTTCCTGTCAGCAGCTTGGTCACCCTCTTTGTTCCTGAAGCTCCCCCCATTCTACCCTGGCTCCTGCAACAGTCCCCTGAGGGTGAGGATCCACTTCCTTCCTTTGGGCGTAGAGGTGTTGCTAATGAACATAGGGTGAGACCAGGTGGCCCAGAGCCAGAGGTGGGGGGCACAGTGCCGGCATGCTCAGCAGCTTCGGCCTGGCCTCCCCACTTGGCCCTTCTCTCCGTTCCGGCTTAGTAGCATCCTCCAGAGTCAGGCCAAGATGTCCTCACGGGCCCTCGCCACTGTCTCTTTTGACACAGGGTTTGGGCATTTCTGAGGCAGTGGTGCCCTTCCCCGCACCCCAGGCACGGGGGTAGCAGCGAGGAGGACAGACCCAGCTCCTGCCCGTTGGCAGCTCCCTCGGTGAACTGGCACGATGGGCATGCTGGTCTAATGTTGGGGGCACAGGCATGTCTTCCCGACACTCACTGGTGGCCCATGTGTTTAGAACTGAATGGCAAGGTCCTGATTTCTGGTTTGATCCCAGCAACAGGTACCCAGTCACCCTTTCCTGCCCCCCCCCCCAAGTGTTTCCTCCCACCTTGACTTCCAACCAAGAGGGCAGCTTCTGTCTGTGGCCAGAAGGCTTGGCCATTAAAGCTCTCCTGAGGCAGAGCCAAGCTCGAGCCTACACGTCTGAATCCCAGACCATGTGGGGAGTGAACACAGATCCTGACCTTCTGTTGTAGGCCAGGGTCTCCAGAGCTAATATTGAGGCAGAGGTTGGGATGCAGGGTGGGTGTTGGGGGTCAGCACCTGGGAAGGGAGTGGGAAGGTGCAGGACTGGACAGGGCGAGGTCAGCCTGGGTGGGGGCCAGTGGGGAAGCATTGGAGGCAAGTTGTTCCTCATGCTGCCCAGGTGGGCCAAGCTGGCCAGGACTCCCTATCACCTGGTGGGCCACCTGGTAGGCTGCCCTGGGCAGCTGTGACCTGGTAATGTGGGTCCTGCAAGAGCCAACAAGGGTCTGTCCACTTGGCATCCTGCCCACCACTGGGCAGTAAGGCCTCAATGGGTGACCGTTTCTGTGGAGGTCTCCTGTGCCACTTGAATTCACGCCTCTGCTTGGGGGATGGCTCCTCCAAGTCCCAGGGCTCTGTTAAGGGGAAGCTGGAAAAGGGACAGGAAAGGGAGGACTATAGGCTGGCTTTGCAGTTGGTGTGGTCCCCCCTTAGCTACCACTTGTGTGTTGGTGTGGCCTCCTCACGAGGGTCTGAGCCCTCTTTCTTGGTGGGCCCCATGGGTTCCTCAGGTGCTTCCTAGCCCCACTGTAGAGTGGCACCCCACCTCTTGTGGTAGGGTCCGTTACGCCCACCAGGATGGGCTCTCTGCCAAGATGCCCAGGAGGCAGCCAGGGTTTGTGGCCCAGAGGGTCTCCTGCTGTGACACTGCAGTGACCAGCTCTGCCGAACCCAGCGCCATAGGGTGGGTGGCCGAGCCCTGTGGGCAATGGAAGTGATGAGCAGGGCCCATGCCCCTCCCCAATGCCTAGATAGGCCATGTCTTCCCACACAGGGAGACCACCTGGCGCTTGGCCACAGGAGGACTTCTGGCCTCTGTCCCTCTAGGCTACACCCAAGGGACTGGTGTGTGTCCACCCAAAAGCCACGCTTGAGCTCTCTCCTGCTCCCAGTGGTTTTGTAGGTTCCCCCACATGGCCATGGGTGACACAGCCATTGGGTTGGGGTGTGGCGGGTGTCGTGGGGGTGGGGCAGCCTGCTCACACTCCACCTCAGCTGTGTGCTCATCACTGAGCCGTCACCCTACCAGGGCCCAGACACGCTGGGAGTGTAGTCTTCTGTCACCTCGTGGCTGTGTGCGATTCTCACCGGCTGCCAGCCCCGGAGTGAGTGGCCTCCTTTCTGCACAGAGGCCTCTCCTGTGGGCCCGCCAGCTCTGCCAGCAACAGGCCGGTGTGCCCGGAGCAGCTGTAGCCGCACGTCACTCAGCATGCAGGCTGGTGTGCAGGGTGCACAGCCTGCAAAACCCAGGGCCGCCTCTAGCAAGTACCGATAAAGGCTTGTCTTGGATGGGGCAGGCGTCACTCTCAGGAATGTTCCAGAGTGTCCTTTGGCTTGCTGACCACTGGGTCATCCTGCCCAGTCCACAGCACAGCCTGGCTGTGCCGGGTGACAGGCAGGAGGGGTGGGGCCCAGTGGCAAGGTTCTGTCGTCTGCTCCCCAGTGTGGACATGGCCAGGGCTCTTTTCTGGTTGGTGCAGAATGTGGACTCGCCAGGTCTGTGGCTGTCTCACTGGTGCCCCAAGCCCAGGGAGTCCATCTCTCAGAAGGCCCTGCTTTTGTGCATGTGTCCCACTCGCCCCCACAGCCCCGGGCTCTGGCAGGTAAGAGTTGGCAGGGGGCTCCCGTGACCCTTGCTGTCAGCAAGCCCACGGCCGACCACCCTCTGGCACCATCCAGAACACACAGCTCCCAGCTCAGCTGGCTTGGTCCTTGGCCCTGCCATCCGGCACAGGGCACAGAGCTGCTGCACAGGTGGCACTGGCCTAGCCCTTGGAGGCCTTTCTTGGTTTGCTTTCGGTGCCAGTATGAGGCCCCACTGGTGCGCTTCACCTCCGGGTCTGCTTGGGGACCGGCTTGGTCTGGGCTCCTCCAGCCTCCAGCCTCCAAGCCCCATTTCTCCTTTCGGGCCACCATCAGGCCTGTGGTCATGGGTGGCTTTTAGGAGCCGGCCCTGAAGTAGGATATGGGATACAGCCCCTAGGAAGTGGTCAGCAAGTCCTTCCTTGAAGGGGCCTGTGGGGCGCACCTCCACTCCACTCTACCTCCCCACCCACAGAAGGCACCCCATATAAGGGTCTTGCAGTTGGGGGTTGGCTGAATGCCCATGGCTCACCCCCTGCCCCTTTGCCCTTCCCCAGTACTATGCTGAGTGCCACGGTGTCATCTATGTCATCGATTCCACAGACGAGGACAGACTGTCGGAGTCCAAGCAAGCTTTCGGTGGGTACAGCCCAACCGGGGCTGGGGGGCTGTTCATGTCCAGTCCGCACATTCCATGTGTCTGGAGCTGGGCCATGTCAGGTCAAAGGGTCCTGGCCATAAGGGAGTGTCCCCGCCTGTGAAGAGGGTGGTAGGAATGTATGGACTCCTTGGTGTGGCTGGGTGGTCAGGGGGACAAAGGGGGAAAAAAGGGTGCTAATGCCCCCTCTTGCCTATTCCAGAGAAGATGGTCATGAGCGAGGCTCTGGACGGTGTCCCCATCCTGGTGCTGGCCAACAAGCAGGATGTTGAGGTGAGCCTGCCCCCACCTTCCTCGGACACCCTGCATGGCGGTGTCTGCCCCAGGTGCACAGAGCTCTCCTGAGGCCTCTCCGGGCTGTGCAGGGTGCTTTCTCTTCTACGGGGGTGGGGGGTGGGGGGGTGGAGGGGGTAGCTTACATCCTGTCTCTCTGCAGCCCTGGGAGACCCAGATGACCCGCAGAAAGCTCTGGAGAGAAGACAAAGGTGGTATCTTTTCAGGGCGGAGTCAGCTGACGCCAACCTGTCTGCTGCTCTTGGAGTTGGCAGCGGTGCTAGCCCTACTCCCAAACCAGGGGCTGTCTGGGGAGCGACACAGGCCATTCTGGGGACCACCAGTCAAGGGCTGTGCGCAGGGTGGATGTTTACAGCATCCTGAGGGTGCATCTTAGTTTGCTTCCATCCGCCTGCTCGTAGCTGTCTGAGGCCACTCACCAGGTAGGACCCTCCTGGGCAGAGAAGCCCTGAAGGGCCCACCTTGGCCTCCCATCCTGTTCTCAGCCCCCATCTTTGAGCTCTGGCAGCTCTAGGGACTGCCCTGGGGGCCAGTTTCTCTGATGCCAGGAAATGGCCTCAGGAGGGATGGGCTGTGCCTTACAGCCTGCCCCCCCACCCCCACCCCCCAGACTTGCCTCTCCATCCCGGATATCAAGACTGCGTTCAGTGACTGCACCTCCAAGATCGGCCGGCGGGACTGCCTGACCCAGGCTTGCTCAGCCCTCACGGGGTGAGTGGGGCCCTCACCCTGCCCCAGGGTCCCGGGTCGCCCCACCTCATACCTACTGTCTCCACAGCAAAGGGGTGCGCGAGGGCATCGAGTGGATGGTGAAGTGCGTCGTGCGGAATGTGCACCGGCCGCCGCGGCAGAGGGACATCACGTAGGTGCAGCCGGCACCTGGAGCACGTACAGCTGGTGCCTGAGCCAGGAGCACACCTGCCAGCTGGAGCCACCAGTCCCGGGGCTGGGGCTGGCTTTGCCTTTGGATTTTTTCATTTGCTTTGTTTTTTCTCTAAGACAGACTTTCGTGTCCTGAAAAGTGTAGGTGCCCGGAGGCTTCTGCCAGGGGAGTGGGGGCAGCAGGGCCCACTCAAGGCCTGGTTTTCAGCCCTGTGGGTGCCCTTTGGAGCTGCTTGCCCCAGCCTGGCCTGGGTGGGGCTTCAGGAAGCCCGGTTGGAGGTGGGTTTTCCATCCACAGCATGCCCACGAAGCTCGGCCTCTGCCTCCTCTGATCATGGAGGTGGGCTGGGAGTTGGTGTCACCTTGAAGGAGGCCTAACCCACATCCCCGAAGGCCTGCAGGTCCTGGGCTCTGGTGCAGCCCCAGGACTGGCTAGGTGCGATCTGCCTAGCCATGTGGACCCTGCTGCCACCACCACCACCGGCCCACGTCAGGGAGCAGAAAGCTGGGAGTGGGAGGCCCCTAGCGCACCTGCCACCACCTGGGACAGCCACGGCTGCCAGCTCAGGGATGCGTCAGGGACGTGGGGGTGTTGGGAGGTGGGCTGGGTCCCTATGTGGTGCCTGTGCTCCCAGCTGAGCGTGAGGGGTGCATCCCCTTCCAGGCCTATGCCCAGCAGCGCAGGCCCTCCAGGCAACGCTGGTCCTGGGGCCCCTCTTCACATGGCCCCTGTGGGAGCAGGTGACCAGCAGCCTGGCCAGGGAGCCTGTGCAGAAAATAAAGACAGTCTGCGTGGCCCCTGTGTACCCTTCTCCGAGCCTGTGTTGTGGCCACAGCCCAAGGGCGTCCAGGCCCTGTTTCCTGCTGTCCTGGGAATGGCTGGGCCATAGCCAGTGACCTGCTGGCTTCATGTTCCAGGGAGGTCCCACCAGCCTCCCCTCCCTTCCTTCCTCCCTCCCCAGAGGAGACCTGAGAGGAGCTGCTGGGAAAGGGATGAGTCAGGGATGGGGCTGGGGACCCAGTGGCAGGGGAAGTGACTCATGGGAAGTCCTGGGCCTTTTGGGAGGTGGGGGCAGCTAGGGCTGGGAGTCCCATCCCCCCACCCCTCCACCCACCCTGAAGCCTTTAGTCCCTTCTTCCCTGGGTTCCCTCATGTGAGGGTGTGATCCTGCCCCGAGGGAAAAGCCATTTCCCAGAAAGCATAGTGGGACACTGGTCTCCTGGGAAGCCTCCTGCGGAAGGGAGTAGGTGGACTCAAAGGGAGGGGGCAGTCCGCTAAGTCTTCTTTCACAGCAGAGCCCCTGGACTTGTGACCTTCCTGGGCACTGCCACTCCTTGATTGGCCTGACCTACCCTCCACACTCCCAGCTACCCAGAGCTCAGCTTGGGGAGGGGCCATGGAGTGAGCCTCAGCTCCCCTGTGCCCCACAGCAGGAAGGCCCCACCTCCCACCCACTGGCCACTTCCCATGATCTCCCTGCCCTCAAGGTCTGCCTCAGCCCACCACCGTCACACAGCACTGTTCTACACAATCGATTTTACAAAAGGGTTTTATAAAAACTACACTTGGTGCCTGGTCAGGAGAATAAATATGGGGCTCAGCTGGCCAGGAAGAAGCGCTTTCGGATAGTGCGCTCCACCCCCGGCAGCCTGGCTGTGTGCAGGGCCTGCAGCAGCCCTGCCACCAACGCCCCTGGCCGGGCCTCGCGGAGCTTCATGAGCTGCCTCTGCAGCGTCTGCTGCAAGGACATGCGGTCCTCCCAGGGCCGACGGGGAGTCCATGCCCCCGGACCCGACAGGGCCTGCTGCAGCTGCAGGAGTCTCCTGAAGGAGACGTTCTGGAAAGCCACGAAGTCCACCAGGGCGCGCTCACACTCCTCGGTCCCTGTGGGAGGGTCAGGCAAGGTGGGGGTTGGGCCAGGTCCTGGGGTGAGGGCTCCCTGCAGACAGAGCCCTCCCCATGCCCCTGCTGGGACCCCATGCTAGGAGGGTGGGTGGGAGAGGCGGCCCTGGGGTGAGGGGATGCCACTGCTGAGGGGTGGGGAAAAGCATTGCTTGCCAGCTAAAGCCATCAGCACAGTGCACTCAATGGTGCCACTGCCACTACCCATGGCTGCTCCGTGGGTTTTGGGGACCCTTGACCCCACGAGGCTGGAGGCACTTCCCAGACGCCCACTAAATGCCTCATGGCTCCAAGGGCTGGACTGGCCAAGAGTTGGGGCAGGGAACAGGCTGAGCTTGCTGCCCCATGGCCCATCCCCCCTCATCTGTGCCCCTCCCCCCGGCTCACCTGCCCCCCTCCAGTCACCTGCACCCCCTGGCTCTGGAGTGCTGAGTGGAGGGCCTGTGCAGCTGGTGCACATGGCGTCATGGAAGGGGGTGCCCGGCACGTTGAGGACCAGGCCCAGAGCCGTGCAGTTGCGGTGGGGCTGGCACTGCCCTGAGCTGGAGCTGTTGGCCGAGAAGGTGCCTGGGGGACATTGCTGGCACTGTGTGTCCTGGGTGGGGGTGCCTGGGGATGAGATGGGAGGACAGGGTCAGGGGGACCCAGGGCATCCTCATGGAAGGAGTCCTGGCCCAGCACCACCCACAGAGTGCCCAGCACCCACCAAGGGCAACCACTCCATAGCCAGGCGGGCAGGGCGTGTGCTCCAGGCAGAAGCCCGCGAGCTCGAAGAAGCCTGGGCGGCAGCGGCAGGCACGGTTGTGGACGACGGAGCAAGGCCGTGCCTCCTCCTCATGCTCCCCGCAGACCACGTTGCAGTACCGGCAGCGCTCCAGGTAGTTCCAGAACTGCGTGTAGTGGTGCGGCGGGCACTGGCGGCACGTCGTGGGGTGGTCCCTGCTGCACGGCCGGTGCACGAAGGTGCCTGGGGGGCACTGGCCACACGTCAGCCACTCCCGCGTGTCCACATCCCACCATGGGTAGGTAGGCACGTCTTCCGCTGGCCCGAGCACAGCCAGCATCAGCAGTAGGAACGGTAGTGCCCTCGGCAGGATCAGGGGCAGCCTTGCCTGTGCTTTCATGATCCTCCCTGGAGCGCGACTCAGCCTCAGCGGGGACACCAGTTCACCACAGCCCCAGCCCCGCTCCTCCCAGCGGAAGAGGCCCCGCCCACCCTACCTGCAGCCAACCAGAGTACTCCAGCTCTGGCCCAGCGCCTCCTATAAAGGCTGGCCTCGCCACACCCCGGGAAGAGGCCGGTGACCTCCCGCAGGCCATGTTCTGACCCAGTTAATTTTGTTTTTTAAATATATTTTTATTGATTTCAGGGAGGGAGGGAGGGAGGGAGGGAGAGAGATGGAAACATCAATGAGGAGAATCATTGATCAGCTGCCTCCTGCACGCCCCTTACTGGGGATCAAGCCTGCAACCCGGCATGTGCCCTTTACTGGAATTGAACCCACGACCCTTCAGTTTGCAGGCCAACTCTATCCACTGAGCCAAACCAGCTAGGGCATGTTCTGACCCAGTTTTGGGCACAGTCGCAGCACCCTCGCCTGGCCTGGCCCAGTCCCCCTGCCCCCCCAGTGCAGGAGGCAGTCCTATGAAGGCCCTCCTATCACCAGGCACAGCTTGTGATCCAGTGACAAAGCCTTTCAGGGAGGTATAAGGGGCGGGGCGGGGGGGGCAGGTTCCTCTCCCCTCTGGTATCAGTGTCTTCCTGTCCAGCTGCAAGGATGGAGGCTGAGCCAAGTTTAGACAACGTGCTCACAGCACCCTCTCGTGGGACAGTGGGAGGGGGAGGGGGACCCCGTGCAGACGCCCCATCCTTTCTCTCTGGCACCTCAAACCCCATCACCAAGCCCAGGCAATGCAAAGAGCATCCGCGTGTACCAGCAGCTTTATTCAGTCCACCTCCAGGCACAGTCCCAGCATGCCAGGGAGCAGACCACCCGCTCTAGGTGCGGCCCAGCTGTGGACCCCTGAGCCCCCCACCCCCACAAGCCAGCAGCCAGGGAAAGTTCTGGGGAAGCACCTCGCCCACCCACCCCACGGTGGCTTCAGGGCTTCTCCTAGGTGGCCCGAGACCTGGTTGCTGTCTCAGGGGTGTCCCTTGTGCAGACCGGCCTCTCTGACTGGTAGGTTGCTGGTGCTGGGCCTGGCCCACCCTGAGCCAGCAGACAAGTGTCCACGCTGCATCCAGGGAGGGTGGCCTCAGCCTTGGAGGCCCTGCCGTGCCCAGGCGTCTCAGAAGAGTGGCCGGTGGCTCTGCTTCCTGGCGGAGGCACCCCAGGCCCAGCACGCAGTGTCCTCCTGGGGGTCTGGGAAGACACAGAGGACGCTGGCCACACCTGCCAGGCACCACTGCCCACCCCCCCCCCCCAGAGGGGTGGTGCCCGGCAGCCGTGTCCCTGAGGGCTGGTCAAGACCTGGGTGCTGCTGTTAGCAGGAGGGACATGGGGAAGGAATGGCTTCCTCTGCTGGCAGCCAGCACCCACAAGACCTACCCACTCGGACTGTCTGTCCGTGGGGTCACGGGGGTCCAGCCGTGGCCTGAGGAAGGAGGAGATCTTGCTCTGGGTCCTCCCTAGTCTCTCTGGCTCGGAGGGGCCTGGACACAGAGGAGTGAGTCTGAGGGGTGGCTGCACCGTGAACCCCCAAGGCTGCAGAGGCTCTGGGGTGACAGGGTGGGGGTGGCAAGAGCACCAGCAGGTCACCCTGGGGGTGAGGATGGGAAACACCTCGGAGCTCCCTTCCTGGGGTCCCGGGGGCACAGTGCCTGTGTCCGGGGTGGGCTGGCCGGTCAGGTCTGCACACATCTGCCAGAAGCGCAGCTTGTGGTGTGGGCGCACGAACATGCTGAACCCTGCGGGGAGGGGTGCTCAGGACCTGCCCCCATCCCCCCGAGTCTCCTCCCCCAGAGCCCCTCCAAGTCCCCTCCTCAGGAACTTACTCTGCAGCAGCGGCAAGTCCTCAGGCCTCGAGGTGGTCAGTGCTGCCACCACAGCCACCACCTTCTCAAAGTCATCATCCCGCTTGTAGGTGGTCAGTGCTGCCAGGAGCTGACTGCAGCCTGCAGCCCCCAGGGCCCTGCGGGCATCTGCCAGGTAGGTGCTCACAGCAGGCTGGCTCGGCTTCTCCGCTTGAGGGGCGCCACACCCCTCTTGTGGACAGAGGCCAGTGTCTCCTGAGAGGGAGGGAATATGGACTGTGTCGGGGCCCATAGCCCCCAGGAGGCTCCTCCCCTCCGAGGTCTAGCTCTGCTCCTGGCTCTGGTCAGAAGCCTCTTCAGGGACCATGTACCTTCCGGTGGTGGCCTGGAGGCCAGGTGAGGCTGGCCCTGGTTCAGGTGCCCTCCAGTGTCCAGCTGCCTGGCCGCACTCTGGGACAGGGTCATCTTGGGGACAGGCTCCCTCCTTCCTGAAGGAACATGGAGACACAGGAGTCATCCAGCTGGTCTCAAAGGGTCCGAGTGCTCCCTAGGGAGGAGGCAGGTCTGCCCAAGGGGAGGCTGGGCTCACAACCCTCCTCGGACCTGACTTGCACAGCCCCGTGGACAGCTGGTTGCTCAGAGGGACGTCCTGTGGCACCACACCCAGCGGGGAGTGACTCTGGGGCTGGAAAGCCCCCCCCCCGGCAGTGTCCCTGAGGAAGTCCCACCCAGGGCAGGCTGCTCATGGACAGGGACTGGCTCCCTCGCTCTGGAGGTGCAGGGCCCACTCTGGGGGGAGGGACAAGGGGCTCCAGGACCCCGGCGCGGATAAGACGACAGCTGTACATGCTCTGGGGGCCGACATGGTGCCACCCTGCAGTGATCCATTGGCCCCTGTAGAAACAGGGAGGCTGGACCAAGCTAGGGCCCACCTCAGGACCCCAGGTGCCAGCCCCTGAGGGTCTGCCTGGGGAAGGCCCCACTCACCACCGGGGTCCGGGGCTGGCTGTGTCCACTGCCCACGCGGAAGGCTGTGCTCAGGCAGATGGCTACAGCCTCGGCCCGTCAGCTGGAGGCAGAGCTCCTCAAATCGCTGCTTGTGGTGGGGCCGCACGAACTGGTAGAAGCCTGTTGGAGGGGGTGTCTGGGTGCGCAGGTACCACGCGCTGCAGCCACCATCCGGACCTTTGCTAGGGAGCAGGGACAACCCTGCCCCGAGGTGACCCACCCGGTGTCCTCTGCCCCACCCCGTGACTGCGGCATCCCCAGGCACCTTGGAGCAGGCTGTGCTTCTTGGGGTCTTGGGCAAAGAGGGGGCTGAGGTGGTCTACCAGAGCCTGGAAGTCGTCCGAGCCCTTGTACTCCTGCAGGGCCTGCGTAAAGGCGGCAAAGCTGGCCCGGCTCAGCGCCTGCTTCACGGCCACCATGAAGAGCTTGGCTCTGTCCGCCTGCGCACCTGCCGTCAGCCCCTCCTGCTGGACACAGCCAGGAACCCATCAGACACACCTGACTCTTCAGACCCTTCACTGTTCCAGGGTGTGGCTGGCGGTGGCAGGGGTCCTGCTGAAGGCAGCCAGGAGGGGCTGCAGGGAGGCCACGCCTCTCAGGACCAGCACAGGTGGATCTGAGGCCCTGGGCTGCACCTCCAGCCCCGCCTCCTGCCCCCACTGGGTTCCAGGATGGGGCATCCAGGGCCAGTACAGCTGCAGCGGGCTCTCTCAGCTCAGAGGACACGCCTGGCTCGGAGGTGGGCAGCTCACAGCAAGGGACACGTCTCAAACCCAGGGGCTGGCAGTGTCCTGCTCCATTCCCGCTGCGCCCTAGGCCCTGACATGGGGCCTAGATGGGAAGCGTGGAAGCCAGGCTTTCTGGTCTGCCCAGCTCAGCCCTCAAAGCACAGAGCCCCTGGCACCCAGCCCACTTCCTGACACCCCCGCCTGGTTTTTCCCAGAAGCAAGGGGAATGGACAAAGGCAGTGCGCGGGGCTTTCCGAGGTTCTTGGCCCAGACTGTCTACTCAGTTGCTCTCGACTGCCTTCATCTGAGGATGGGGACACAGACCCTCCCCATGTGCAGGCACATAGCCTCTACCTCCTGCCAGGGCCCAGCACTGCCCTGGTGAGCCAGCCTGGCGAAAGGCCCACCCCAGTGCAGCCTCCAGGGCCGGGCCTGACTCCCGCCTGCTGGGGGCAGGGCCTTCTGTGGAAGGAGCCCACGTGTCTGAAAGGCCCAACCTGACCACAAATGTGCGGGACTCGGCGTGGGTCCCAGGACAGGAGCCCCTTGGCCGGCGCCAGGCCGTGCTGTTCTCGCACACTTTGTGCTCCCACCGTGAAAGGCTGAATGAGGAGAGGGGGCCTGTGCAGGCCTGGCCCCAGGAGCCTGGGCGGGGAGGCCAGTCGGTACTGTCAGGACCAAGACGCAAATCTGCACCTCGCTGTGAATGTCCCAGCTAAGTGAAGGCGGGGCCAGGCAGGCACCGCAGCCACACCGCACACTCAGCTCCTGCACCCCAACACCACTGCCCAGCCGAGCACCCCACCCCTAAGGGACAGTGGAGTTAGAATGGCGCAGGCTTGGTCGGCTCACACCTCACACTCTGCTGGGTCAGGGCCACCGGCCGTGGACAAGAGCACTAAGAGCCGCAACAGCCTGTGGCTCCCACCACATCCCCAGGTGGGTCTGGGCGGCTCACCCACCTGGCAGCTGACCAGCCTGATCTTCTTCCTGCCTCCTCTCTGCTCCGCCACAGACCTCTTCTCACCCGGGAGGGACGTGCTGGAGCGGCACTGTGCCTGGGGGGTCACACAGTTGTGGTCCCAACCCAGGCCCTCGGGCCCCAAAGCCCTGCGTGACACTTTGGGGCCACAGTGAGGTCAGCTGGGGGCAGAGCCCGAGAGCAGGTGCGGGCACGTGGTCTTGCGGTAACTGACAGGGCTAATGGGAAGGGAACAGGGGATGCCACCCAGTAGGACACAGGGACCTCCAGGTCACAGTGACGGACTTCTGGGCGAAAGCCGCTGGGCAGGAGCTGCCACGGCCAGGCTCCCGAAGGGCGCAGCAAGGCCGGGCCCCAGAGGACCATGTGGAAACCACAGGGGGCAGTGGAGCCCCAGCGAGGGGGTGCGGGGGAGCACCAGCCAGGGGCTTAGGTGTGGGCTGAAACCCCAACCACCTGCCCAACAAGGGGACTTATGGGGTGAGTGTGGAGGTGCCCGAGAACAGACAGGCAGTGCCTGGGGTCTGTGTCCATCTCTGGAGCCCCATCACCCATACCTCCTCCTCCCCAGGCCCGGCCTGCTCCCCGGGCCTTCGGGCCAGCTGCTCGCTGTGCTCCAGGGCGGCCAGCAGCCCCACTGGCCTTCGCTGGGTGTGAACCGACTCCTGCTCGTACTCCACACACAGGCTGCCCTCGGTGTCCCCGCCGTCCCCGGAGGCTGGCAGTCCTGGGGGAGGGCAGGGTGATCAGGTCCCGGCAGCAGTCAGACCCACGTGCTCTGGTCTTCAGGCCCTGCCTGCCGCCAGCCTTGTGGGAGCAGCCCCCAGCCACGTCACCTGGCCACACGCACCTGGAGGCCTCCGCCTCAGGCTGGCGACGTGCAGGTCCAGACTCTTGGCTTTCTTGGTGGAGAGGGCCCCGAGCGACACGGCCACTGGGACGGTGCCTTCTCCCGGGCCCGGGCTCGGGGTGGCAGCCAGGGGCGCCGGCATCTGGACAGTCACAGGTGTTGGGGTTGGGGGTCCCACCCAACTCCTCCCCTGGGGAGGGCGAGGGGGCACAGCCAGCTGGGCATTCGGGACTCACTGTTTTTTGAGCCACCCGGAAGAACTGGGCCACATCTCGGATGACGTGGCCGAAGTGGTCGTATACTTGGACGTGGGGGCGCACCCAGGATGGCAGCTGGGCTCTGGTATCCGCACTGGTGAACCTGGGAGGGAGGGGCCGTCAGCCCGAGGCCCGCCCACTCCAGCCGGGGCCCCATGCGGTGAAAGGGCCACACCTGTGGTCACAGAGGAAGACGGCCCCATAGTCGTGGCGATGCCGGATCACCCTCCCGATGGCCTGGTTCACAGCCCTGGACGCCTGCTGCCGGTACCAGTCTTGCCCAGAAAGGAACTGGGGGAGGGAGAGGAGCTGGTCACAAGGTCTCCAGGCCACCAGGTCCCCGCCCACCACGTGGCACCTCACCTGGCCCGAGGCCCCACTCCGGCCCTTCATCTCATCTAGGAACTGCATCTTGAGGATGACCCGGGGGTCCTTGCGTGGGGGGTACGGGAGACCCGTGACAACCACCCCTCGGCCATTCACATCTGCGAAGTCCAGCCCCTCGCTGGCCTGGGGAGAGCACAGCCTTTACCCACAAGCCCCACAGGAGCCTGCGGACCTTCCCCAGGGTCGGCCCCGACCCTCACGACCACAAGCTCCCAGGTGTGGACAGTTAGGGACAGACCTCCAACCCTGGGCCAGGCCCTGGCTGGGGTCCACACTCCCAGAACCCCACGACCACTTGTCTGTTCTTGGAACCTCCTCCTCCTTCCCACCCGTGCCCACCCCGGCCGGCCCCAGCCAGGGTCAGGGGGCTGCCCTCCAGACTCGTATTTGCTGGAAGTGGGGCCCAAGGGAAGGGACCGGCCTGTTCCACCCACAGCGCCGTCCCCAGGCCCCAGCCATGAGCTCCTGTGGGTGAGGAAGACAGGCAGTGCACGTGGGACCAGACTCACCTTCCCCCGGCACACAGCCAGGAAGGCGGCCCCTCGGGATCCCGGGGAGGCGACAGCTGCGTAGTAAGCACCCATCACCTGAAGGAGAGACGGGTCACCGGAGCAGGGCCCCGGCCCTCGCACTTCCACGAGTGAGGCCCGTGCACCCTCCTCTGGCAGCCGCTTCATGGCTGGGTTCCCAGGCTGATCTGCACCCAGCACCCAGGGCTGCTCAGTTTCCCAGAAAACACAGAGCCGGGCTGAGAGCCTTTCCTCCCAGGCACCTGCTGCCACCAGCCCTGTGCCCTAGCTTTCCAGGAGGCAGCAGGCCCAGGCCAGCCCGGGGCACCCATGGGGCAGTGGAGCCCCAGCGAACTCGGACCTCTGAGAAGCTGCCCTTGCTCCTCGGCTCCACAAACAAAGGCTTCAGGGCCTCGAGCTTCCTGGCACAGTCCCGGGCCTGCGGCAGGAGGTGGAGGGGACAGTCAGGCTCATGAGACCCGGCAGCCACGGGCCGCACCACAGCCACGCTGGCCACTGGGGCTCCCCTCCCACCCTAGGAAACACGAAGGGAACGCACCCGCCAGAACTCCAGGCTTTTCTCCAGGACGGGGTAGGAGGGGAAGAAGACCAGGAGCCCGTGGGGGACCACGCGCGTGATGTTGACTGGAAGTGAGCGGCCATGGTCAGTGGGAAGGGCGTCCAGAGGCCCCGCCGGCTGCCCCAGGAAGAGAAAGCAGGGAAGGGTGCAGGGCTGGGCAGGGGCGAGGCAGGCTCCCCAGACACCATGGATGGGTGGGGTCCAGGATGGGACAGCCAGGCCAGGGCTTCCCGGGAACTCACCTAGCGCCTTCCCCAGAGAGGACAAGCACTCGTCAGAGAACCTGCATGAAGCCAGGAGGCTGCTGCCACGTGGGTCCCAGCACTGGGCCCACCCACTCGCCTCCCTAGGCCAGGTCCCCCTACCGTTTGTCAAAGGCGGAGCTCAGCTGGGCTCCATCGGGGCCTCTGGGGACAATCCCCACCCAGATCTGGTGCTTGTCAATGACGTGTGGGTTCTCCAAGCAGACTGGGAAGGGGCTGGAGGCAGCGGTGGAAGGCAGGGATGTCCCCCGTGAAGTTCTGAACCCCCAACACCCAGGCAATCACCCCCCAGCCCGGGCAGGGGCAGCCTTACATCTGCATCTCCAGGGCGAAGGAGGACACCGGGGCCAGCGTGCCGCTGGTGAGGAGGAGCGTGCGCACGCCCTGGCGGACCAGCTCGCGCATGCAGCAGCCGGGGCTGAAGCACCAGTAACTGAGCACCTTCCCTGCAGGACGAGCAGGAGGCTGGGACTCAGTCACCCACAGGGAGGCCCATGGCCGCCACCCACAAGTCTTCCACAGGCAGCCGCTGGGCGCACCGAGTGTGCCCGAGGGGCCTGCCCGGGGGCCTGGGGAACAGGAAGTTGAGCCAGAGAAGCTGGGACAGACAGTGGGTCACCTCCAGAGAGGCCGGCCAACCCCAACCCCAGACATGGAGACACAGGCCACAGGCACCCCAGAAAGGAAGCGGAGCCCCACCTCCGACACCCGGCCTCCAGGGACACAGATGCTGGAGCTGCAGAGAGGAGGCAGCCCAGGCCTGGGAGGCAGGAGCAGCAGGGGTGCCACCCGCTCACAGGGAGTGGCAGTCCCTCTTCCTGGCCCCACCCCCTTCCCCCAGGCAGACACGCCTGCCTCCCACTCGCTGCTCCCCACGCTCAGGAAATGACTTCAAACAGGGCTCTAACGTCAAGACTAGGTCACAGGTCAGCAGGAACACCTCCAGAAAAGAACGAGCCACTTTCTGGGGCCAGAGACCCTTTTCCACTTTCAGGATGGGATCTTCCCTGCGATGTGGACGGAGGACGAGGCGGCGGGAGCAGCCGGCATTACCCTGGGCCAGCCCTGCGTGGACATACAAGGGGCCATGCACTAAACCCCGACAAGCTCAGGGAGGCTGCAGGGCAGCCCCACAAACTCGGAACGGGAAGTAACCACCAGGACGGTCTGAACATACAGATCCCAGACTAACAGCGGGTCCCTCCGAGGCCTGCAGCTTCCTTGACAAAGGCCAGTCTTCCCCTTGACTAAGCCTGGTGTGGTCTGTTCGCATCTACAGCCGACCTTGGGATGGCGGAGTCATCTCCCTGGCAGACCCCTCCCTGTCACCTTGTCCCCCTCATACATCTCTATGTGCAGTAAATTTTAACAACCCTGTACCCACCAATGTAAAACTATGTGTCTTATTTTTTATCCCCTCCCAGAGGCATCCCCACTTTGCTTCTCCCACCTCCCTACCCTACCACCGATGGATCTCATGTATGAAATAAGCGGCAGAACCGCCATTCTCCGGAGCATTTTCTCAATCCCTTCAGATTTTGCTTCCCGATAATTGTCAGTTTGGCTCAAACAAACTTATAAAAATTCTCTACAGGTTTGGATGTTTCCTACATCGCCATCTGCCACAGCAGACAGGTGCCCTAGGGGAGCGTGTGGGCCCTGGAGCTGGGCCTCAGCCTGCACGCCCCCCCGCCGCCAGCTTTCAGGGAGGCTGGAGATGATCCAACTTCCTATAAACACCCACCCAGGAGTGGCTGCTTCTGAGAATCCTCTCGCTCTCAGAGGTACAGGAACACAGGTCACTGCACCCACTCACCCTCCGCACCTACACCTGCCAGGGCTAAGGCCCAGCTGGCCTCCCGAGATCATGGTGCTGTGTGAGGGGCGAACTGATCCCGGCACGACCGCCCCACACTCCTCACCCTCTGTCCCTGCTCAGCTCCACCAGACAGCAGGCGGCAGCCCGAGGAGAGCGGAGGAGAGGAGAGGGGTGCTGAGAGCTCACCTGGAGCAGGTGGCAGTGGTGGGCCACCAGCAGCACTGGGGACTGCCCAGGATGGGGGTGGCCTTGACCACAGCACCATCACATTACCCTGGAGCTGTTGGGCTACGAACCCCACCCTAAGTCTAAGTCCCCAGGGGCAGTGGCCAGGACTGGGCACCTCAGGAGTCTGTGCCTGAGCCGACACAGGCCACCCCACACCAGGAGCCACGGTGTGCTGCACAGACCTAGGACCCAGGGCAGCAGGGGAAGCTGATATGAAGAGGGCAGGACTCACGACAGGCCTGAGCTCACAGAGGGTGTCAGGGAAACGGGGTCCGCACCCGGGGACCTGAGTGATATCGGCCAGCCGACCCCTCCGATGCAGCCCTGACGCCTGTGGAGTGGCCTCAGCCTGAACCTGCCCCACATCTGTCCGCCTGGTTGGGCAGTGTGAAAGCGCAGCACACCGTCAGGGGCCGGTGACGCTTTTCAAAACGTCCTGGGTGGCCCTGGCTGGTTTGGCTCAGGGGATAGAGCGTCAGCCTGTAAACTGAAGGGTCTCGGGTCTGATTCCGGTCAAGGGCACATGTTCAGGTTGCGGGCTCAATCCTCAGTAGAGGGCGTGCAGGAGGCAGCCGATCCATTATTCTCTCTCATCATTGATGTTTCTATCTCTCTCTCCCTCTTCCTTCCTCTCTGAAATCAATAAAAATGTTTTTTTTTTTAAATATATTTTATTGATTTCTTACAGAGAGGAAGGGAGAGAGATAGAGAGTTAGAAACATCGATGAGAAAGAAACATCGATCAGTTGCCTCCTGCACATCTCCCACTGGGGATGTGCCCGCAACTCAGGTACATGCCCTTGACCGGAATCGAACCTGGGACCTTTCAGTCCGCAGGCCGACGCTCTATCCACTGAGCCAAACCGGTTTTGGCAATAAAAATGTTTTTAAAAAAAGAAAGAAAACATCCCGGCTGGTGTGGGAGGCCTGGCACGACTCAGGTGGTGCCACCCAGCCTCCTCGCGGGCCTCTCTAGCTCTGACAGCTTGGGTGTGCCCCTCCCTGGGGTCGGGCAGGGGAGCGTGTCCGGTCCCCCAGGCGCCATACCTCGCCTTCTGGACGCCGTGGAGCTCCAAGCATCTGACCGATGAGCTGTCCCCCGGTGGCTGGTGTCAGGGTGGATGTGTACCTGGAGGGAAGAATGGACAGGTGTCCTGAGCCCCCCACCTGTAGCCCCCCTTCTGGAGGCGGCCCCCATCCCATAGGACAGAGACCCCTGCCCATCGCCCCTCATGGAGGCGGCCCCCACCTTGTAGGACTGAGAGGCTTCGGGCCCCACTGAGGAGCTGCCCTCGGCAGGGTCTGTACTGAACACCATCTGAGAGGAGAGAGGGCAAGGTCAGCAGGACACACCACACAGGGTGTCGTCATCACCTGCCCTGCCTTCCCGCCAATAGCACCTCTGCCTGTCGCCTCCCCTCAGGGCCCCCAGCTGGGAGATGCACAGGAGTTTCAGTCACACCAGCTTGAGCCCCCTGTGACCTGCCCATGGTGCCTGCCATGCTGTCTCCCCCTCTTCTCCACTCCCCACCCTCCCATGACCCCTTCCACCCCGGAACAACCTCGAGTGGGTGTGCACGCAGCACTGTCCAGTGGCTGGGCCTGTCCTGCCTGATGCCCAGTGGGCCTGTGCATAGTGGCATCCGTGCCTGGCAGCACCAGCATCCTGTCGACTGGTCCCACACGTGAACAGGTCGCACACCATCTCGGGGCCCCACATCCTGCCTGCTCTGTTCCTTTGAAGCTGGCCTCGTTCAGTCTCCAGCCTGGACCAGCTTTAGACCCTCTACCCTGCACAAACCATGAGCTTCCGTGTTTCCCACAGGCTGTCCATCTGACCAGCCCACTGCCCCACCACGGTCACCCCACTGCCCCACTGCTCTGCTGCGGCACCCCACGGCCTCACCGCCCCAGCGTCCGTGCTGCAGGCACCCAGAGCCCAAACAGCCAGGAGAGTCTCCTACGAGTAAGCCTTTAGATTCAATCCATCTCCAGAGGAGACCTTGAGTGCGTTCTGGGAAGA
>NW_005871603.1:134937-143862 GCF_000147115.1 Myotis lucifugus | reverse complement strand
CAATATTCTTGCTGCAGCAACTCACGGGCCCCAACGGCCCCGCTGCGGGCACCGCAATGACCTCACCGCCCCGCTGCGGCACCTCACGGCCCCGCTGCCCCACCACACCATTTGCCCCACTGCCCTGTTGCGGCACCCCACGGCCTCACCGCCCCACCGACTTTCTGCGGGCACCCCACGGCCCCACCGCTCCGCTGCGGCACCGCACGGCTCCACCACCCCACTGCCCCGCTGCGGGCACCCCACGGCCCCACCGCCGGCACCCCACCGCCCCACCGCCCTACTGCCCCGCTGCGGGCACCCCACCGCCCCACCATGGAACAGAGAGCGCCCAGGGCTCCAGGGCCAGGCCAGCAGCACACCAGGACCCTATCCATACCCACCAGCACAGCCTTGTTTGGGAGGCCTGTGCCCCCGAATGGGATGAGCTGCTGCCCATCATATTCTCTCCGGCTGGAGGGGACAGGCCAGCATGCACACCAGGCCGGCAGGGGACCCCACGTCACCCACCAGGGATCACTCAGAGCAGCTGCCGCAGGAAATTCCAAACTGGCTGAGCAGTTTGGGTTCCAGAGTCTGGAGGGCAGAGACCTGCTCCACCATCGGGCACCGAGGACGGAGGGCTCCCACGCGCCACCGGCCCGGAGGGTCCTTCGGAGAGGCCTCTCACAGCCGGCCTGACCATGCCCGCCGGCCCCGCCGCCGGCAACTGAGGGAGAGCGGCGGGCTCCGCAGCGGAGGGAGGGCAGCGTGCTGCAGCTGGGGGCAGGAAGTGGCAGTGCCCAGTGGCCTGAGGTGTGGCATCCCCACTGCGTCTGCAGAGAAGGGGGCTCACCGACCCCGGGTGGCTGCCCCACCGAAAGCAGCTTCCCGGGCCCAGGGTGAGGCCGGCCTGGCTGGGACGTGGGGACCAGGCCCGCTGACTGAGTTCAGCAGCCGCAGGCCCCGCCTGGGCTCATGGGCATCGCCTGAACACACTCGCCACAGAGCTGCACGGCTCTCCGGGGATGGCGGGCTCTGCTCCAGACGTGGGGCTGGGAGTAGAGCCTTCCCCCCTCTGTGATGGGCTTACACTCAGACTTGCCTGAAAAGCTGTTTCAGGAAAACGCTTGAAGAAGGCTTTTTGCCCACTGCCCCTGGGTGCAGTTCCGGCCCGAGGCAGGCAGTCGCTTCAGGCGGGACGGCAGCCTGAAGGGCTGAGGCTCTGAGGCAGGGGGCGCACAGGCCTGGCCCCTGCCCCGAGTCGAGGCCGAGTGACAAGTGCAGGAGAAGGAAGCACCCCACTTCCATGGGGAAAGGAGCCGCCTGCATGGCGCCCCTGGTCCTACCTGGATGATGTCCACGAGCTTCTGCAGTCCCGCCGTGTTGGTGAACAGCCCTGCGCCTGTGGGAGCAGCGGGCACTGACCACAAGGCTGCAGCCTCAGAAGCCAGGAGCCTCCTGGACATGTGCTAAGCTCCGCCTCACCCCAAATCCACAGGGGCCACCTGGGGAAGGGGCTTGCCTGCTCTTCCCCGTGTGTCTCCAGAGTATCAGTGAGGGGGAGCAAATAAGGTTGAGGCTGCCCAGTCACCCCCCACCCCCGCCCAAGAGGGAACAGCCCGGCGGGGCCCACAGCTCCGTGACCCTGCTCCTCTGGAAAGCTGACTAGGAACAGCTGGCTGGTGCAAAGCTGGACCAAGCACCACATGGCACGGCACCGTGCCCGCATGTCCCATGTCCGTGGCACTCCCGTCGGCACAGGCAGCAGGAGGCGCAGGGCGGGTGGGACTCACGTCCTGCCAGGTGCTGGATGATCTGGTCCAGGGACTCCAAGATGCAGCCCTTGGTCTGAAGTGTGATCTGGGCCTCGGCAAACAGCTCGAAGATGTAGCTGCCGGGGAGAGAGGTGACCAGCTGGGCTCTGGGAACCTAATGGCCAATGGCTTTTCAGAAACGAGCCCTGAGCCCTCTAGGAGGCCACCTGGAGGGGACAGCCTCTACGCCAGGAGCCCCTGGGCCCGGGCTCCAGGTGGAGGTCGTCAGGGCCCCCTGAGGCCGTGGCTCTGGCCAGCTTTGGGGAGAGATGGGAGGGCAGCACCAGATCTGGGCGCCGTGGTGTGGGGCAGGGCAGGCAGGGGCTTGCTTCATCTGGGAGGCAACGGGGTGTCTGTGAGCATCTGAGCGCAGCAGAGCAGACGGCGGCCTGTGCTCTGGTATGTTCCTGACCAATCCAACCCTCGACAACCTGGCCTGGTCCCAGCACAGCGTCAGCTGTGGACTGAGGGGGCTACCACCAGCCTCAGCCAGGACCCGGCACCCGCCTGCAGGAATGGACTCCACTGCCCAGCTTCAGGGCGGCCTAGACATCTGGGGCTGTCAGAATAGCCTGGGCCCTCTGAGGCCTAAGGAAGTGGCTGGTGTGACTGCACTTTCCATCTTAGCAGAAGGTGTGCTTGGGCTGGTGTCTGAGCACCAGCGGACGGGACACAGCGGAGACCAGTGCACATCCGGGTGAGTCGGCAGCCCTCCTGGGCCTCCAGACCTGGGAGGGGCCCCACTGGGCAGCCAGGACAGAGCCCCACACACAGTCCGGCTCCAGCTGCAGGCAGGGCCTGGGGTCAAGGGCCAGCTCCCAGTCCCTCACCTCCCCGGCTTGGTGACACCTCCGTCACCTCCAGGCAGCTCCACAGCATCGATGGCGCCCTCCAGGCGAAGCAGGATCACTGCGGAGCACAGGGTGGTCAGGGCAACACCAGCCACAGTGGGTGGTGGGGGTGAGAACAGCACTTACTCTTCAGCTTCGCAATGTCCTCCAGCTCCATGTTCAGCCCTGGGAGAGAAAGGGGCAAACCCACAAGTGTGCGTCAGTCACCCCACTGCAGGGAGGGAGCCCCGCAGGGAGAACTCTGCCTCACAGTGGAGCCAGAGCTGAAGCAGAGAGCCGGGCGCCTTGCCTGGGGCAGTGACCGATGTCCCACGCACCATCGCCCACTGAGAGCACCCAGGGCTCCCGGGAAGCATGGCTGAGGCTGGGACAGGAAAAGCAGGGAGGGGGTGTGACCCCATCTACAACTACAGGGACCAAAGGGACAGAGGTGCCCGTGTGACAGCAGCAGGAGATGGGACACCTGAGTTCAATAATGACGAAACTGTCGCCTGTGATTCCATACATGTGCCATGGGGCAGTGACAACTATTCCCCTCCTGCTGACAAGGGACCAACAATAAGTTGGGAACAAATTCAAACTCCCAAATTTGAAAAATGGAAAGGTAACGGGGAAAAGCAAGCATTTGTTCTGCCTTTCCCATAAGAACAGCCTCACCACCGAGCAAGTGAGGCGCCGAGCACCCTGAGAGACTCATTCCTGCTAATAAATCAAACAGCCCATAGGCGCATCCTATGGAAGGGGTGGATCTGGGCACCGAGCGTCACAATGGTACTGGCCGGGCGAGCCCAGCACCAGGGGCAGCAGGGCCCGAGGGGCCACAAGGAGCCAGAGCCAGAGCCAGCGGGCCTGTTGGCGCCCGGAGCTCAGACCTCGGCCTCCAGGTGTAGCCCAGCGGCCACACCAGTTCACGTGTCCACCAGGACGGAGGTCGGTTCTGACCGTCCGCCTGCTCGCAGCAGTCACTGTCCTCCGTTCTGACAACAGCCACCCACCTTGCTGACGAAGAGGGATGTGTCTTTTTTTTTTTAATCAGAAGAGAAAGTTTATTTAGAAAGTGACAGAAGTGGAAGTGAGCCTCTGGGCTGTGCAGGCTCAGGAAACGAGTCACAGAAGCAAGAGAAGGGCCCTGGGGTGACAGAAAGGCAAAGGCCGGCGCCTAGGGTGAGGGCGGGAGGGGGGCTCCTGAGGGAGAGCCCGCCGTGGCTGCGTCCGCCTGGACAGCGCCCTCGCAGGGAGTCCATCGTGCCTCTGCCCTTCGTTACCGGGCTGTCGCCCAGCTTCAGAGTCGCTGGCACATTTTAGATGCAAATCCCTCGTCAGTGATGGTTTACAGGTTTCTCCCACTCTGTGGGCTGTCTCTCTGCTTCCTGGACCGTGTCCTCCGAAGCCCAATCTATCTACCTTTTGGTGACTGTGCTGCTGGCGTCAATTCTAGGAATCCATGCCTCAGGCGAGGTCAGGGAGACGCGGCGGGGCCACAAAGAAGGGAGAAGGAGCACCTCGTGGTGAACTGCCCTGGGCAGGCAGTCGGGCTGGAGCCCCGTGTGGAAGTCAGAGCCAAGTGTGGAATGGGCAGGACGTGACGAAGGGCACTTCACATCTGTGCCCTTCCTCCGACCCCGGAGCCCAGGGACTGAGAGAAACACCAACCACCCCACTCGGACACGCTACCCGACCACCTGCTCAGGCCTCGAGGTCTCAGGAACAGGGAAGCCCGAGACCCGTCCCGAGAGCAGCTGCGGGAGGGCGAGGCGTGTCGCGCACACAGGCAGGGACCCGAGGGCGAACCACGGACATCGCCCACTCACACCTCGTAGGATGCTGTTGCCAAAAAAATGAAGGCCATCCAACAACTGCCAAGATGCTCAATTGCACTCCTCAGAGAAAAGCAGCTCGGAACTGCAGAGACACCCCGTCCATCGCTGTGGCCCAGCCTCAAAGGCCTGCCGTCCGCCAGGGGACGGGCGGACACCCGTGCCCGATGCTGCTCTATCCACAGCACACACCACCCGCTGGCCCGGCCGCCCACTTCTGGGAATTCACCCTGAAGAAGTACCGCAAACAAGAGGAAAGTGCGCACACACGAGGTTACTCATTACTGCGCTGTTTGTCATTGCAAAGTCCGGGAACTAGCTCAGCCCGAGGACACGCTGGGCAGATGCAGAACGCCCGCGGCGGGGGTGGGGGGTGGGGGGGGAGTGGGCAGCAGCGGAGCGAGAGCAGGGCGTGCACCGGGCACAGCGCCCACAGGCACGGACGCCGTGCAGGGAAGAGCAACGTGGAGGAGGTCGGACGCCTCTCCTTTGGCTCTCGCTCGGCTCCCTCTGAACCACGCCTGACAAACCCGACATGGCCGAGATGGAGAAATTCGATAAGTTGAAATGGAAGAAGACAGAAACGCAAGAGAAAAATCCACTGCCTTCAAAAGAAACGACCGAACAGGAAAAGCAAGCAGGCGAATCGTAATGAGGCGCACACCGCCCATGTGAGCTGCACATTCCCTGAGCATTGTCTTCTTATCTTACTTCTTCCAGCTGTTTCACTTCGTAAGATGCAAAGAGGTTGGACCAGTTTAAGTGACTGTGCTGCCCCTCACACATCACAACTACTGCCAACGAAGCCGCCCTGCCGCCCTCTGCTAGCTGGCTGGCAGGGAGGGGGGAACTTGCACGCGGCTGAAGGCAGGAGCTGGGTGGGACAACGGTGAACCTAGGTCCTAGAGTAAACCCAGCTGGAAGTGCAGGCCCCGGGACAGAGGAGGCCCCGCACACGGAGCACGCAGGCAGGAGCACCGTGAGCACCCGGTCCCGTGGGGACATAAAGAAGCAGGAGGTCTTGCATGAGTATTCCAGCCAGGGAATGGGAGGCGCCAGGTGGTGCAGGCGTAAACACTGCAGGATCGTTCATTCAGAGAGAACCGTCAATGGAGGCCACAAATCGCTTAAGAATTACCAACAGGAAAACAGTGACTTCACAGGAGAAAGCCTGGCTGTCACCACTTCACCCAGGGAAAAGTCAGTGTCACCGTGAGACAGACAGATGTTGGATGTGCGACCTGGTGGCTGACCCCTGCCCGAAGTTCACAACTGGGAGCTGTGAGGACCAGCAGACAAACCCAGCCTGCAGGACATGCACCACTCACTGTAACGGACGTTCTCTTCACAGACTCCAGGGAAATGCTGTCCAGCCTACAGCCAGAGCCACAGGCCCAGGCAGGGCCCAGCTCCCGCACAGACCAGCCAGCCCGGTCGTGCTTCAGGCTACAGTGACAGCCGAAAAAGTCTCCTTTGGTCTGTCCGTGAGACAAGACTGCAGTATCCGCGCTGATTTCCTGAGCAGGTCACCGCACTGCGGCCACAGGAGCACCCTGGTCTCAGGAGGCACCTGCACCTGCACTGCCCACATGACGGGGAGGCTCGTCCAAGGGGGCAAACCTTAGCAAGGGGGAGTCTAGGTGACGGGCAAGAGGTTCTTTATCAGCAAGTTATCTGCAAATTTGACATGATTTCAAAATAAAGGTTACATGCAACAAAGGTGAGCACTTCAGAGCAAGACAAAGACATGAAACAACACAACTCAGGTTTAAAAACTCAGAAATGAAGTGACAGACTCACATGGAATGAGAAGGAAAGTAAAGAATCATTTTGGAAATGAGGATTGAATGAGAAGGAACACAGAAGCAGAAACAGGCCACAATCAGGGCCTTAGAAATTGCAGGCAGAATAAGGAACTCATACAACTCAACCAAAGGAAGACAAACAATACAATTAAAAATGGGCAAAGGACCTAAATAAACACTTCTCCAAAGTGGGCATACAGATGGCCAAGAGACATATGAAAAAATGCTCAAAGTCACTGATCACTCAAGAGATGCAAATTAAAATGACAATGAGGTACCACTCACACCTGTCAGAATGGTTACCATCAACAAATCAACAAATGACAAGTGCTGGCTTGGCTGTGGAGAAAAGCAAACCCTAGTGCACTGCTGGTGGGAATGCAGACTGGTGCAGCCATTATGGAAAACAGTATGGAGTTTCCTCAAGAAATTAAATATGGAACTGCCATTTGACTCAGTGATCCCACTTCTAGGAATATCTATAATAATAAAAGCGTAATATGCTAAATTAGACCAGACAGCCGAATGACCTTCCAGATGAAACCAGGACTGTGAGGGCCAAGCCCCTTGCATGAATTTCATGCATCGGGCCTCTAGTATCCTAAGAAACCCGAAGCACCAATCAGAAAGGATGTGTGCACCCCTATGCTCACAGCAGCACAATTTACAATAGCTAAGATCTGGAAACAGCCCAAGTGCCCATCAGTAGATGAGTGGATAAAAAAGCTGTGGTACATTTATACCATGGGATACTATGCAGCAATAAAAAGAAGGATCTCTTACCCTTTGAGACAGCATGGAGGGACCTGAGAGTATCATGCTAAGTGAAGTAAGTCAGTCAGAGAAAGACAAGTATCACAGGATTGCACTCATATGTGGAATCTAAGTAACAAAATAAGCTGATGAACAAAGAAGATCCAGAGACATGGAAGCATGGAACAGAGTGTGGAATCTCAGAGGGAAGGTGGGGAGGGTGGGTGGGTAGGAGGTAATCCCCAAAGACCTTGTGTGAAAATATGCATAACCCATGGGCACGGACAATAGGGTGCTGAAAACCTGGGGCGGGGGGTGGTGGCTGGAGGGGGTCAATGGGGGGAAAGGGGGGCATATTTTAATACTTTCAACAATAAAGATTTAAAAAAAGAAAAAAAGAAACTGCAGGTGGATACAAACGTCGTTATCTCCCTGTTGCACACCTGGAACTCAATCAAAGAAGTCAAAGAAGCCAGAGACAGGAGGACTGGAGAGGGGAGCTCTGACTCAGGCGAAGCGCAGACGCAGGGAAACAGCCCAAACACACAGCTTCGGGACACGCTGAGAAAGCACATCACATACGGGGCAACACTGATCAGAAGAATCCAACCGAGACAACAGAACCGCTGGGCTTTAAAGATAAAATCCTAAAAGGACCCATGGCTTCTGAAATAAACTGCATTTTAAAATTAACCAGGTTGAAGTCAGCCTAGGTAGCCTGCTTCTGGACAAGTGCCTGGGAGCCCGCACATTCCTTAGACGTGGGTCCGGTGCTGCCTGTGGCTGGCTGAGGAAACCGGAAGCAGGAAGGGCGGGTCACGAGGCATGGCTGGGGCAGGCCTGAGCCCTGTTCAGGACACTGCAAGGCCAAAGCTATTTTCCTGATGATAATGTGAGTAAGTGACAATCACACTATCCCATTTGCCTTTTTATCTCTTGTTATTTCATAACTAGAGGCCCGGTGCACAAAAATTTGTGCACTCGGGGGGGAGGGGGGGTCCCTCAGCCCGGCCTGTGCCCTCTCGCAGTCTGGGACCCCTCGGGAGATAACGACCTGCTGGCTTAGGCCCGCTCCCGGGTGGCAGAGGGCCGGCCCAATCCCTAGGTGCAGCCCCTGGTCGGGCTCAGAGCAGGGCCGATTGGGGAGTTGGGGCGCCGCCCCCTGTCATGCACAGAGCAGGGCGGATCGGGAGGTTGTGATGCCACCCCTAGTCACGCACAGAGCAGGGCTGATCAGGGGGTTGGGGCGCCTTCCCCTGTCACACTGCTCCAGGGGCCAGGAGGCCTCACGGCTCCGCTGATCCCGGTGCTGGGAGGCATATTACCCTTTTACTATATAGGATAGAGGCCTGGTGCACGGGTGGGGGCCGGCTGGTTTGCCCTGAAGGGTGTTCTGGATCAGGGTGGGGGTCCCCACTGGGGTGCCTGGCCAGCCTGGATGAGGGGATGATGGCTGTTTGCAGCTGGTCACACACCCTTCAGGGTGGGGGTCCCCACTGGGGTGCCTGGCCAGTCTGGGTGAGGGGCTGAGGGCCGTTTTCAGGCTGGCGGGTGACTGAAGCTCCCAACCTGTCCTTTTTTTCTTTTATCCTGGGCCAGCTTTAGCTCTGAGGCTCGGCTCCAGCTATGAGGCCTCCGCTGCTGAAAGCAGGTTTCTGGCCTTTGTTTACCTTCTGTATTTGAAACAATGTTGCGATCCTGCTGGCTGAAGCCTGGCTGACTAAAGCAGGTTTCTGGGGTTTGGTTTAGCTTCTATATTTGTAACAATGTTTCAAACTGCAAGCTCAGAGGCCGGCAGCAGCAGGGCGGGAACCTGGGCTCCCCCCGTATACAGGAGCAAACAATCTCCTCTGGTTCCCCTCCAGTGGCACAGATGACGGCGGCACAAAATGGGATGGAGTTT